>NW_025766264.1:0-52953 GCF_003918875.1 Haliotis rubra
AATAATTTATGCAAAAGTTGCGTCCCCAGGCAGCAAGACCTATAGTCTTCGGGTTCGAATCGGTTCGTGTATATCCTGGAAGTTTCTCTGCGCCATAACTTGCCGTGGGACAATCTATGTAAGGTGAAAGCTGTGAAATTGCTAGAATGTTGCTAAAAGCAGAGTTAAGCCGCTCACTCACTCGCAAGTATTCGCTCGCGTCATCTGAAGGCCTATGTTGGTTTCACCACATGACTACAACGTGTGAAACCATTTCTGTTGATTCAAAGTATGACATTGCTGTAATAACCTAAACACGGCGGTAAAACATTACTCGGTGATTGTATCAATTGAACCTTTCAGCTTGCTTCTCATAAAGTCCCATCACCGCGTACATTAACGGAAAAATTGTTACGGCGTAGTGCCACGAACGTTACCTGAACCTAAAGCGCATCACGGAGGCGTGGAACTCAATGCGGCGACCAGTACGGCTCAAAACTGGTCGTCGACACATTTCCATACATCATCATCCCCTAAATGTGTTATGGGTTTTAGGTATGCCAACCATTACCTTCGCCAGTCCTGCTACCTGGTTAACTGCGATTGTGAATCCCACTTCTGGTGTCTCCCCTCATTGATATTGCTTTTTGGAATATTGCTAAAAGCGGCGTAAAACAATGCTCGCTCACCCGCTAGTTAATTTGGACGCTATATCAGCTCTGTGAAATCGTTCTTTCCGGTTAATATATACACAGATTTTGTAAATCCAAGATTAAATGGTTGATAATTTATTTTACCACACAATTGCTGTTGTGGATCTTCCCACGAAACGGGTTTAATTCAGAAGAACGAGGTTTCATGATAGTTTCTTTAATGAATAGCAGATGTTTCCAAACTAACGGGTTTCCAAACTAACGGGGTTTGGGCTAACGAGGTTTCGTGCTAACTGAATTTTACTGCATAGCGGGTTTCTCGACAAAGCGGTTTTGACAGAAAAACATTACATTTAGCAACTAACGGTATATATAGAGAATCTCACCCAAGTGTCTTCTGATATCAATTATATCAACACGAGTTGATAAAGTTACAAATATCGAGGCTTGCCGAGGATATTTCACTATCAACGAGTGTTGATATATTGATATCAGAAAGACAAGTGAATTCTATTATCATCAAAATCACTCTTCATTAATTTTCAATGAAAAATGTACATCTCTGAACATGGTACTGCCATTAGACTTGCAGTGCAGCGATGTCATAGCATTGTGACGTCATCAAGTACATGACGTCATAGCATTGTCAGGGCATTGTACAAAATCTACTGTCAAAAGCGATATCTCTAGGAGATATCGTTTGATCTCACACAAGCGATATCTCCTGTGGAACACAGTTTTGGATGATAATGCATATGGCTGGAATATTGCTACGGTAGTAGAAACTGAACCCACTCACTCACTCACACCTCAATTCAAATAAATAGCAGTGCAGCTAATTCTATTACTGTGCATATATATTCGCAATAAACTCGCTCACTCAGCTTGATTCGTTCGTTGTTTCCCGCACTGTGGCCTTCTTTCTAATGTAGTGCAAGGCATTTATTACCATATATCTTTTTTTCCCATTTATGTTTATTTGAAACCTGTATTTGTAACCCTCCACAGTCTTGCGTTTTCAATTTTGTTTAGTTATATTTCGCTCGCATTGGTGCCATGGACTGAAGACACTTGTTCTCATTCTATAGTCCTGTTGAGAATTTCAAAGAATCTAAATAATTTGGAATTAATAACAGTATCCCATAAACACATCACATGTTAAAAGGTTTGGTTAAAACAGACCCGAAGCTGAAGTGTTTTCAAAACGCTTAGTGTCGAAAGGTTTTATAGAAACAAGAGTTTCTTTTAACTGTAAAAGAAACCGAGTGAGATAGAATAACCGATTTGATTGTCCTAGGAAAGAGTTTGGTTAAAAACGGACTGAGCTGAAGTTTGTCAAGCAGCAGTCTCCCAAGTTTACTGACCAACTAAGTTTCTATTTGCCTGTAAGAAACCCAGTGAGATGGGAGCTCCTCAATTTGCATGTCGGCGAAACTGAAAAGTGAAAACCAAACTCCGTCCCGCATCATACCTCACCTCCACCCAACCCCACCCCACCCTTCTCTAATACATGGCACCAATGTAGCTGACTGCCCTACGTATCCTTCAGTTCATCTGTTGTGCTCTTTGCTTGCTTTTGTTCCGTTTGCTTCCCCACTAGCACGTTTATGTCTTCGCGTGCTGAATTGGCGCGGTCATCGGAATGAGCTCGTTTCATCGAAGATAAGAAGCTCCAGTGGTGCTGGAACGCTGCTGCCGGGGAAGGGGACAAGGCCATCTGCGGACCGGCCTACTTCCCCGGACCCCTAACCGTCTCAGCCTCAAGAAGGAAGTTCAAGGTAACCCCACCTCTACACCACAGTGAGTACTGATTCTGACCTATACTATTTATTCGGGTTTGGTTTCCCGAGAGAGAAGAGAGAAAAATGTTTCAACTACATCTGGCGGGGAACACCAAGAAATGGGCTTCACACATTGTACCCGTGGGGATTCGGGCGGTCTTCGGCGTGAGCAAATTGCGCTTTAACCTCGTACACCGATCGAGCCTGTCAGCCTGGTTGGTTTGTTGTTTTGGCGCTTTCCGCTAACGTGTTCCAGCAATAACCGGTCACCGACCGTCGTGAATCTATGGCATGAGCATCGATCTACCTGTCCACGTCAGCGAGAGCCTGACCACTGATCCATCAGCATGGGTTACTGAAGATCGGTTAACCCGGATCTTCCGCGAAGGGCTATGATCCGGCTGACCAGCTCTGGCGATTGGGTTAAAAGATACCCGTATTATTGGATCATGACTCGCGTTAATTTTCGTCTATAAATTCAAAGGTTTTGTTAATTGATTTGACGGTTTGCTGTCATACAACTTGAATAATGATGATTAGATGATTTGTAAGAAACTACCCACCAGCTCAGAATTACGTACCGTCATGAGGTGGGCCTTTATAAAACCCATGCTTGTCGGGAAGGCGATTCGTTTTGGGCTGTAGCGTTGCAGCGTGACAAGGAAAATAATCTTGGCGCGTGCATGATTTCACCTGGGTTCAGGGTGTGAAAGAGGCGGTGGGATAGCCTGGTGGTCCAATACGTTCGCTCGTCGCCAGCGCCAAGTTCAATTCCCATGGTACAGTGTCGTGAAAACCAACTAATGATCCCCGCGTAATCATGCTGGAATATTGCTAAGCGGCGTCGCTCCTCCTCTACCAATGCGAATATCAATCTGACACGCTAAGGCCTGCGTGACCGAGGGTTAGAGTGAGATATTGGAGCGTTTGCTAAGCAACGAAATCCCACACTATTGGTAATCTGGATCCTAAAGCGGTTGCTCACATCTTGTAGTCGTTCCGGAATCGCCCATGGTCACGGTGTGGGACTTCCAGGTCTGATCTCACTTATCATTGAAATCACAGATTGCTCTGACAATCATGCTGAGCCTGGCAAAACTATGTCGAAATATCATCATCATCACCATCATCATCATCTTATGTTATTCGTTTTTCCCAGGGCTGTTATGACCAGCTGATGGTTTGTTGTTTGGCGTATTCACGCCGTTGCTGGCATGGTTTACCGCAATCGTTGAATCACAGTAAGTTTAGTCAGAGGTACGCCTGGTACGCAGAGCCTATAAAAAATATGCTTGGTACTTATCGCTTCTATGGAGGAACAAGTATCATTTGGCTACAATAGTTTTTAGTCTGTTTTGACCTGCACCGACGAGTAAAGGCTATTTAATGTTTTGATCACCACAAACGAACGCTAATATGTTGCTTTCATCAAACCCCACCTCGTCCAAAAGCTTTAACTCACATTACGATTCGTCGAAATACATCGGACCTGGTGCCTCCGCTGTGGTTTGTTCATCGGTAATTTTTACGCTGAACATCGTACTGGATAGTTTGTACCAGGCTAAAATCGAAAGATATGATGGCACAACGCAGAAATTTATTTCTGATAACCGCTGAAGTTTATGATACATTCTTGTGACCAGTATTCGCGCGCCTTGAAACGTACGATTATATCCAGAAGAAAAGCGGTTTGGTTGTGCTTATTCTCGTTGCTATGCAGTTATTGTCGGACCCAGATGAACTCAATCTTGCGGTGTTCATCTTCGATGCATTGGCGGTGCTGTGTTATGTAGCATAAATATTCAGTGGCTTGCGATCAACGGACTATTCGTTTTCTGCAAACTAACAACGTGCCACTTAAGGCAATAACTCAAATGATTTTGTTTGGATTATTACAAATCTTCATTATCATTTCGATCTGAGGTATAAATACATTCTGTCTGTCGTTAAAACGGTGATCACCGGACGACAGGTAGAGTTAGGCTGAAGGTACTTTCCGTCCAATCAGGCGTACCTACTTTCAATATAAATGGTTGTACTCAATGGTAATCATGATCAAGATGGCTGACGTTGGCGTCTTTCGGTTGAGAAGCGTTGATCTGAACTGTGGATAAGACGATTTCATTAATATCCGGTATTTTAATTCGAACCGGTTATAGGCATCAACTACTTTAAAAGGCGGTCGGAACAGGAAGGAGTTTTTATATCAGGTTAATCCGAAGCGTTGCCAGGTCAATTCCGGATGGTTCCGCCGACAGACTTGAACAAGGGATGAAGCCTGGGCCATTAATAGTATATGCTGTTTTACCGACTTATGTTCAATTTATGGTATCCGACAATGAGGACTGATGATTATTATTGATATGTGTTTTCAATCAATTCACCGTGGCTCTCTGCAGCGGCGTTCGGGGATTGCTGCTAACTAACTTTCCATACGTTCGTCCACTCTTTCTCATTCCCAGTCAGTTGCGGCTACGAAAATGGTATCTCAGCATTTCTTCGGACATCCCCGTCTCGAGGGGCTTCCATCAGACGCGAAATTATATGATACGAAAAGTGACGGGCCGATGAAATGGTACAGCGTGTATTGTTTGTTTTTCCATTGCTTGGCCTCGGTGAAAGTTTTCTTTCATGCCTGTATGTGATTTTGTTATTCAGGTTTAGCGTTTAATCGGGCATTTCAACCAATGAAACTGTTGTTTCAGACAATGTCATTGTTCCTGTTTGTGATATCTTGAATCTGGCTGCTGTCACTCACAGCATCAGCAAGAACATCAGCGAGGCCAGTTCGTAACAAACTAACACAACAGTATGGTGGCATGCTGATGCCAAACAAATATAAATGCTATGCCATCAGCAATGGCAATTCCCCGGTGTATTCATTTATTATCCCAAAATATCGACCCGTCCTTGGAGATGAGGGCTGCCATGAAGCTCATTATTGTATCATGGTAATTAATGGTTTCATTACGTCACTTATTTCTCATAAAGCCTGTGTGATGTTGTTTATTCTTCGGGCCAGGACATCCTGTTTATATTTAAAAGCTGGAAGAATGATTGAATGCTAATTAGAATCTAACCTCCTGTTTTCCATATTAAATGTTATACCCGTGGTCATTAAACTCTGGACCTGGTCTGAAGAATCACGATGGGATTTAATGCATCCATATTAATTATAGACACAGATCGTTAATGATTGGTGATAAAGTGGCTACGGTGATTGGTATAATATATGCATATATGGTTTTAGTTGAATTAAGTAACTTCATGGGTCGAAGGATCGGTCGATGTAATATTGAGCTGTGATGATATAGTATCACTACGCAGAATGGATGATGTTCAGTCCTTTAGCCCAGTGTCCTTCGATATATCAGATGACTTTTCTATTTAGGTTAGTTAATAGTGTGAGAATTATTTTTAGCATCGAATACTGTTCGAGCTCATGTAGAAGATTCATTTATTACCTGTCATAAAACACATCTATCATGATAATTATTCCATCGCTTCGAGGGTCAAACCATGTGCTTCATCTATATCCATGACAACAGCTTAACGCTTTTGACCAATACGTTTTACATAATTCTGTTCCATTTTCAGTGAATTTGAATAATTTTTCAAACTAAGACATTTCTTTCATTCTTTTCCTGTTATGTTTCTGTCAAAAAGCCTGATCCATTCATATTAGCCTTATTATCTGTCATAGGGGCTTGCAGAAATCGACAGGGCACATTCGATTTACCGGTCCTTCGAACCTAGCAGAATATGATCGCTTGATTCCTTTGACCGTGTTTGTGACTTAAATAGCGGATCTCGCAAATCGTCTTCTGAACAACCTCGAAGCTTATATACCCGCAAAGCTGTTATCGGCGTTTAACCAATATTCTACCTTTTATTTATACAGCTGATGTTGTTGAGATGAAATGGCTTTGTTGTTCTGTAGAATATTCCTAAATTAAACCTTGATGGCATTGCAATCATACTCTCGTGATAACGGTTGAATATACATTATTCTGTTTATACCAAAGACGTGCCTCTATTTATTTCTGTAACCATTGCAACGTGGAGCTCTTATTGTTTGATCATTATGACAAATTACTTTTGCTGTGGCATTCGCTTCGAGACTTATTTTGCTCAAGATTTATTGTTTCCCAATTTTCAACATTACGTAGCATTTTCTAGCCAGCCAGAATGTCGAATTTTGACAGCTATATGCTGTGTTCAAAATACTAACAGGCATTTCCACATATGTATTTCGACAATTCACTTTAATATAAGCTGCTTTGTATGTTCTATAGCGATGTATTGGCTGCACAAAAATACATCCTGTTAATCATATAATAGATCCATAAAAAATGCATCTGTTAATCGATCTAGAGCTGGGTCCATAATTAACAAAACCAGTTCCGTTTACATTGGTAACTATGATATTAGCTCCGTGAGTGTTCATCTGTCGTGAGTATCGTTTTTCATCCATATTGAGTCATTGGTCATTTCTTTTAAAATGCTGTTTTATTTCAGTTTACTAACGAAGATGTGTATGATTCGAGTTCGAAACCAACTTTCAACACAGGTCTTTGCTGGAGCTTACCTGTTTGTTTATATTTGACATGTGCACCATTAATCTAAACTTTGTAATTTGTGATATTTCATTAACGTGGTTAATTGTTATAGAACTGGTTTGTTAATCACACCTTTATATTTCGTTCAGTGTTTTCTTCAACTTTCCTCATCAACAAGGTAAAGGGTGCGACGAATTACCTGTTTTCATTGTTTTGCTATTAATGTACTGGTGAATTTCCGTAAAATATTACCAGTTCATGTCTGAATCTAGTCATAAAGCGGCATTCATCATAGGTCATGCTTCTTGCTCCCTGATAGCACGCCGCATCATCACTGTACTTCACGGCCGTACCGTTTCCTTTAAAGGACATATAAAAATACGCAATTCGGAAAAAATTACAACAACACCGGTGCGTTTGGGTAATTGGAAAAATGGAGAATTCAAGGGTAGTTGAGACGGATAGCGTCACATTACGCGACACGCTTCAATATCGATGTGATGTCCGAAAATCCTCAGCTTTCACAATGTTGGTATAACACCAAAGCTCGTTACCATCCTGTAGACTCATTGAGCACGACATCGTCGATATTCGTTATCTCGCCGATGAAAATTTACCTGAATTTCTAAATCAGTCGCGTAATCCATCATCAAATGACGGTGCGTAATGAAAATACTTATCTTACCATCACTTTGTTGGTTTCTAATGTGAAATATTCTTGACATGTTCGCCAGTAACTAAAGTAAATCAGCTCCTCACAGCGATAAACCGTTCATTAGTCTGCTTTACTATTATAGCATTGCATTACCTTACTCTTTAAAGTTTTTATCATTTTTGATTTGTTTTGATACTATATTTTACGTCCGGATTAAGGCATAACGTTTTCAGAACAACTGTTCAAATCTATACCATTCAAGCTGCCAGAACCGGACTAGCGACACAATGGAGATTATAGTAAGTGTTAGGCCGCTATAACGTGTCTCAGACACACAGTGATCTTCAGAGTAAGGTTCATTGTCCGAGCTAGACATGGCTGGCCAACCCAAAACAATTAACAAGGCCACCGACCGAACGGTAACATTCAGCAGCGATTATGTTTCCAATTAGCTAACTTGCCCCAGCACGGCTGCTCAGCTTTTAATCCAGAAACTTTGCGTAATGTGTTGTGATGTGACATGCGCTCTTCAACTTAACAAATTCAGGCTTGATTCGGGTATAAATGCGAATTCAGCTCTATACTGAGTTGTTTAGAATCTCTCGACATATTTGAAGGTAAGTCACTGCCAGTACTTTTTCATTTTGGTTAAATTTGTAAAGTCCTTCTAACAATGTTACCCTGCTTGATGCTTGTCATCTTACTTATTCACAAAGTGCTGTCTCGAAGATGTTCGTTTAGTCGCTACATGTTAATTCGCGTGAACTTTAAATACCTATGAAGTTTGATAAATCTGAATCCCAGATAAAAATGCACTGCGGTCACTATTGTCGCTCGAACGCCCTAAAGCTATTTCAGTTAAACGTCTGAAACGTTAGCTTTAGTTATTGGAGTTGTGGATGCTTAAAGTCAATAAATGCCAACTGTGCTCTTCTATGTTTCCATCCTCGGTCGTGAAATGCACTTGTCATATTGTTTGTTATTTCAATTGAATAGTTTTCTGCAACAATATAATTATTTCTCTTGGCCAATAATTCGGAGTTACCGATTAACTGAATATGTCCCTTTACGCTGCTATTAGTTTTAACTGTAATACAAATTTCCTGTTTGCCTGAGATCACTCTCTGTTTTATTTGAAAGTCCCAGCTTTAATTCCTGGCAACATAAAACCAGGTCATGGCCGCTTTCAAACTCTGCTAACGGCTTTCAACTGGTGGAGAAAATCTAGATGACCAGTGCCACGCCTGCAATTACAAAGGCTTCGACGGCCTGATAAGGTTACAACAACCAGTTCACTCAGGCGCGGTTTTACCAACTTCCCCTCCAGATTCCATTCCCTGGATTACGTCTGGCATCTCAACAACATCAAGAACAGCATCAGCAGCACTCCAGCAGCGGCTTCGTCATCAACAACACGCATATCTACAACATCATCAACGCCTTCATCAACACCGCATCCCCATCGCTTTACAATGGCGACTCCCACATCAAACTGGGAAGCGCTAACGGAACGGGAGGCTACATCCTGGTGGCAAAGATTTCTAAATTTTGTCAAAGCTGTTTGTTCACAATGAGGAACGACGAACCTGCTGTTCCCATTATTCTATTTAGAGGACAGCCAGGTATCAACACCAAGATCTTCCATTAAAACCGGTAAAGTATACGGTATCCTGGAGGAAGCCTTCCGTCAGGTTTCACGACCAGGACGCTGGGCGCATTATTGAGTATTGATAATCATGATCTGCGGGAGAATCCAGTGCAGATTATTTAACCAAGAATTACCAAGCTACATACTGTTGCTGCCGGTATATATCGCGTGGCGACAACCGTCAATGAACTGGCCTATCGCCAGTATGGGTTATTGCCAAAACTGCCGCCTGGAAGATGTCACCCATGTGAACTGGCTGAGAAGTCCCAGACTAGTGTGAGTTCTCAGGACATCAACATGGCCATGAAGGTAGACCACCTATCAGAACTTGTGGCCACCTAATCACAAAAAGACTGAGGCCCCACAGAAGTTCAGGCTGCGCTGCTACAGAAACCCACCAGACCGTCTTCAGAACAACAACAGCAACAACAGCAGCAACAGTTCCAGCCACATCGTCCCCAACGCTACTCCAGCGGAGCTGACACGGCAGCATCATGGCTTGAGTCAGGAGACGCCACCACCTCCTCAACGGCTGCTGCGCAGGTCGACCACATCCAGGAATCCGGACCTCAAAGGCAGACCAACAGTCATCCGTGGCGCCCTGGTACTGGTACCGCAGCAAAGATGTATCAGGATGTGGTATGTACTGTTCCAGACGAGATTATATTGCTAATTTTAATGCCCAGTGTACTTTTGCCATAGTAGGTCACCATTCTGGCGTGTTGCCAAAGGGCATATCATTCTCAGAATGAGATACCCAAGGCAATGGACTTCAGCCCTGATTCTCAGATGGCTGGGATCGGGCATGAGGAAGCCTATGGTCTCGCAGTGAGCTCCCTTGGTTAAGAACACTGTTCTAGTTAGGTGAAACAAGTGAAGACAACAATACCAGTTGATACAGGTGCCTCTGGTGTCCTGTGTCAGCATGAGGCTACCTTCAAGAAATGGGATACAATTCGCAGGCGCCTGAACTCTGACCTTCATGAAATCATTGGTGTGGGTGGCGAAGTTCTGCGAAGCTGAGTTCCATTTCTCTTGATATCTGCATAAGGTCCATCCTCCTCTCTCAATCCTTCTATGTTTTCAATCTCTACACCATTCTCTGATGTAGGCATGGACTTCCTTTCTGAATACAAAGCAATATCTCCCTCGCTGACAGATTGCCTGATTATCCAGGGCTAATCACTGTTCCCCTAGTTGAATCTGAGTGCAGGTATGTAAGAGCAAAGAAACCTATCACAATTCCACCCTCTTGTCAGGTAGACATTCCAGTCCAATTTCTCGTCATAGGCTAGGCTCTACTCTTCTATTAGAACCTGTTCCTGAGCTTGCAAGAGTTAAACTGCAGGGCGGCAGATGTTTAGTGACTAAGAGATCCAGAACGGTGTTTATATGCGCTTCCTCAACCCTACCAAATCCCCTGTTCCATAAATGCCTAAAGAGTGCTAGCTGTACCTGCAGTGCACCATCATCAGTGTCTCATTGCCAGATTCGCCTGAACCTGAACCCAACCATCCCATGACACATGTCGTCCTCATTCTCAGGTCAGTACTGCAGCGGTTACACGAGGTCGAGACAATTCAGGATCTACACCCCATGTCTCCGACAACTCACCCCAGTCCCCATCTCATCGCAAAACACACTACTGCTTCAGAACTATCCTTTGACCTTTCACCAGTTCAGACCTGTCTCGGTCAAAAGAAACAAGAACTTCTTTCTTTCCTCAACTCTCAACACTCTGCCTTTGCACACAATTGGTCTGAACTTGGTCAAACACCTTCTTCACAAACATGGGATACCAGAGACAAGGTGATGCCCCTTCAGACCCGTTAAGAGCGCCCTTTTATCGCCGAAGTGCTGAAGTTAGGAAAAGAGTGCTCAAGAGACAAATTAAAAAGAAATGTTAGATGCCAAAATTATTCAACCCTAGTTCGTCAGAGTTGGCACTCGGAAGTCGTTTATGGTGAAGACACGTGACCCAACACTTATCGTTTTGCCGTGGATTACAGACGCCTGAATGCTGTCACCAAACCCGATTTTCTTTCCTCTAATTAGGTTTGAAGATGTCATTGGCGCAGTTGGAGAAAGTCATGCAAAAATTTTCAGTGTTTTGGATTATTGCTGAGTGGGTTTTGGCATTCCTCTTCATCGAGAGAAACAAAACACAAATCTGCTTTTATTACTCCTGATGGTGTTTTGAATGGAACCGTCTCCCATTTGGCCTTAAAAATGCTCCTACATGGCATTTCAAAGTACTATTTCAGAAGCTAAAAAGACATGAACTGGAAATACATTCTTATTTATGTGGATGACATCATTGTCTACTCCAAAACATTTTCAGAACATTTGAAGCATCTAAAATGTGTTTTCAAAAGATAAAGCAGGCTGAAGCGACTTTGAAACCAAACAAATGTAAATTTGCAGCAGAAACAAGTCCAATATCTAGGGCACATTTTCACCAAAATGGTATTGAAGTTGATCAATCTAAAATAGAAGCAGTCACACAAATTCCCCCACCCAAAAACGTTCATGATGTGCGTCATTTTCTCGGTCTGTGCAGTTACTATAGGAAATTTGTTCCCAATTTCTCGGGGTATAGCAGCACCTCTCTATGACACTCTCAGAAGGATGTCAGGTGCTTTTCTTGGACAGACAAATGTCAACAGGCTTTCTCTCTCTTAAAGCAAAACTGACAACATCGCCTATCCTTGTCTATCCTGATCCTACAAAACCCTTCATTCTCGACAGATGCTTCCACCACATCTCTTGGGTATATTTTAGGGCAACTTGGTCCTGATGGTAAGGAACATGTCATCTGTTATGGGGATGATCACTTCGATACCGTCAGAAAAAGAATTGGGGGTGACACAGCTAGAATGTTTGGCAGTTGTAGAGGGCATAAAACGTTTAGAGTCTATTTGGCTGGAAACAAATTCCAAATTTACACTGATCACAAGGCACTTCGCTTGGCTCCAAAAACATTAAGGAAGAAACAGGTTGACTTGGTCGATGGTCAATCATGTTACAAGACTATGATTTTGATATAGTCCACAGGCCAGGCAAATCAAACACAAATGCAGATGCCTTATCTGCGCACAAAATACCTGAGCCTAAAGATTGCACCCGTCACAGATGACATTCCGTCTCCTCCATTGCCCTCAACAGAAAGTATGCCCATGTTGTCTCATGCAAATCCAACACCACAGACAAAGCAGTTTTTAGTCGTATCTGCATCTCCTTTTGCACCCTCTTCAACCCCCGATGCATCCCCAACCTCACCCCTTCCTTCCACATCAACCTCTGTCCCTCTTACTGACCCACCATCAACCTCCCTATCTTCTCTTCACCCAGGATCCAGACACTCCTGAGCCACTATCGGTTGATTTGTATTATGCAAACAAACCATCCTCATCTGGTCCATCTCTCATCGTTGCAGCGATTGACACAGACGATGATCAGTTGGTGACACAACAATACAATTCCCTGACCTTAGACCCATTATTGACTACATCTCCAAAAGGTGAAATCCCTGCAACTTACAAAGATGTTCAAGTCAAAGGTCTTGTGAGGTCGCTCACAGGAATATGTTGTTAGAGATGCTATTCTCTATCATGTTTATCAAGCTAAACATAGAGGTGCCAAGGCCCATAGACCTCCTCAGCTTGTTGTCCCCTTATCAAGCGCAAAGATCTCTATTTGCCTATCATTACTCCAAAGAGTAGGAGGTTGTCATCTGGGTGAGGGATTCTACTTTTCAAGCGCTCCTGTCTAAGTACCATTGGCCTAGCATGTATCAGGACATAGACAACTACATTAGGTCATGTGAGACATGCCAGAAAATTAAACCCATGACTCATGGCAGACATGCTCCTATGGTCCCAATGCCCATCGAGGATACCTTTTCATGCATTCATATAGATATCCTTGGTCCCCTCCCTGAAACCAAAGATGGTTTTAAATATGTCCTGCTGGTAGTGGATTCCTTTTCCCGCTGGACAGAGAGGGCTTTGCTATGAAAACTCAAAATGCCACTGGGGTAGCCAACATTCTTTTCAATCAGGTCATCACTCGCTTTGGTGCTCCCAAAACTCTCCTTTCGGATAGAGGTCGGCAGTTCACTTCTAAACTTGTCAATGCCCTTTGTGAATTGTTGGACATTAAGCATCATCTGACATCGTCATATCATCCTGAAACCAATGGCATGTGTGAAAGACGCAATAGGACCATTGAACAGGCACTCAGAGCCTACTGTGACTCTGACCAGTCCAGCTGGGCAGACCTAATTCCCTGCATAATGATGTCAATGCGCAGCGCACCATGTGCCTCCACTGGCTACACTCCCTTCTATCTGCTATTTGGCAGAGAGATGCATCTCCCTATTGATGTTGCCCTTCTTCCGAAGCCATCTCTAGGCAAAAGAAACTGCAGGCGTCATCTTAAGACCCTTCTGGACAATCTCAGAGTAGCCAAGACCATTGCCAAAGACAATATGAAATTGTCCCAAGACATCAACAAAGAGCGCACTGACCTCAAAGCTAGAGAGCCCCAATTCTCTATAGGTGATTTGGTCCTGATGAAGAATTCCCATGTACTTCCCGGCAGGTCCCAAAGCTGTCAGTTAAATGGTTGGGTCCTTATTCAATTCTCGAGTTAGGTCCAAATCACCTTCAAACTGCAACATGTCCAAACAAACAAAACACACAAGGCACTTATCCACGCCAATCGAATCAAGCCTCACATTGCTCGCCAAGCCAATGACAGACTTCCAGATTACATTCCTGCCCTGAAGTCAGTCTCCTAATCCCAGCACTTCTGCTGAAGACAACACACGCCCTGACACACACCAGGCCCCACTATCCAGCACTTCTGCTGACAATGACACTCAACACGCAACACACAGATGGTACCTACAGAGCGCACATCTCTGATTCAGGCTCTTTTGCCATCTACTTCTCAACAACAGAAAGACACATCACAAGACGATGAAACATATCCTGTTGAACAAATGCTTAGATGTAAACGGGCAAAGGGTACCAAAATGTACCCAAATCAAATGGTTAGGCTATTCACAAACTGCTTGGGAGCCTGCTTCCAATCTTGATCCATCTCTGATCAAGCATTTCCATAGGTCTCCGGACAATGTCTGGTAAGCGGCGGCGCAAACTTGGAAGCAAGTTTTTCAGTAGATCATTTGCATAGGTGTTGTTTGGCTACCACAGTGATCTTTATGACGTGAGTCAATTTGCCATTGTTATGAGTGACCAACCCCTTTTGCAGTTACCCAGTTTCTGTGTCCTATAGTGCTTGGTTGTTTTGATGTTTGTGGCCACAACATTCTTCTCAGCCAGGTCAACTCTAATGGCTTCCTTTCTCATTTCATCAAAGGTCCGTCCTGGAGCTTGATAATCCTGTGGCTTATGGCTCTGTTCGCTCATCCTTCCCTTGGCACCAGTCCAGTACAGAGACTCAACTATGGCATAGTTTTTCAGCCTACCACCCAAGCCCATTTCTCAACAGAATATTGGACACACACTTATGAAGTTAAGATGCCCAATATTCCAAGCATTCCTACCATGAGCGGATGTCATCAAGGCAATGGCACATGCGCTCTCCTACATCAAATACAAATGCATCTTAACGTTATTAGAACTAAATGTGTCGCCAAACTGAATGAAACAAGACAGCAAATACTTAAATTAATTCCAGAATAAAAATCCCATCATCCAGTCGTTCAAAACAGAGCGTCCTTAGTTTTGTAGGTTCACTTTCAAAACTTTATTTGGTACAGCCACAACTGGCGACGTCAACCTGCTGGCCAAGCTTATAAATGCGCTTACCAAACATGACATCAACGTTTCAAATGTATTACAGCAGCACTCAGTCCATCTCTCCTCTTTCATGAAATTAGTAGACACTGCGGCTTTAAAATGCCTAAAGGCGTTAAGGCAAATCATGATGCCGTCACGTTCACAGCCACTGCAATACAGAATAACGCTAAAAATATCCAATCCACCTTTTGCATCCTGACTTCCCTTCTAATTGACCAAATACAAAAGTCAAATACTGTGGAGCATCAGCTTGAGGAACTGAAATTAGAATTTTAGACTTGGCTAAGAATAAGTTGTCTCCTGCTCATTGCCCCTCATATTTTGGAACAAACGATCCATCATCTGGCATTAATTTTATCCAATAAATACCCAAATTTCCATTTGCTCCAAACAAGTCCAACCTTTTACTATTCTCATGCCAAATTTATCTTGGCTCGCCGCGAGAGTCCCATATCTATGTTTCTGTTAAATTTCCCTTATCTTCTTTGGCTACACCTTTTCAAATATATAAAGTTATCTCTGTCCCAGTGCCTGTGAACAATACTTCCTCCACTCCACCCAACTGTTTGACGCTACATCTTATTTTGCCCTTTCCTCTGATTCTCGGCATCACATTAGCCTTGATCCTTCTAGTCTAGCCTCCTGCACGGGTGATGATTTTGTTATCCACTGTCCTTCAGAATGGCGCTTCAGTCTTCACCTAAACCATCATGTGTCCTTGCACTTTTCCAAAACAGTAAAAGTCTCATCAAGTCACTTTGTGATTTCCGCTTTGTTACGAAAGCTCAACCACCTCAACTTATCTCAGTCGATTCCTCCTAATGTCTTAGTTTATAGAATTCCATTTCTTACACTTACCTGTCCCACCATGCATCGTGTGATTTCTGGCTGTAATTTTTGTCTTATTAAGACTCCTTGCTACTGTTCCCTCTCTACTGAAGATCTCTTTTATCCTGCACCCTTCGGTTCCTGTCGTACATCTCACAATCAAATCACGCATCTACATCCTGTCAATCTTGCTCTTCTTCAACACTTCTTTGATGACTCTACCCTCTCTAGCATTGCTGGTGATACCACCTTTCGAAAAATGGTTAATTTCTCAATTCCTAAATTTAACATTTTTAGCATGAAATTTCTAGTGTTTTGGCAAATGATAAAAATCGCATCTAAGTCTGAAGCGTGTGGCAGAAAGCGCTAAGAAAACTGAAACAATATTTCAGTCTATTGCGGAGCCTCTGCTTGATGGGCAAATCACCTTACCAAGTTCCTGGCCAGATACTAATGCCATAATTGCCATAACAGCTTCAGGTACTTCAATTCTTTCCATTATCTTGTGTATTTGGATGTTTTACAAAATTCGTGCACTCTCTGCAGCACTGTTATTGGTCACTCGGGTTTCTCCAGTAACAACGGTACAACCCCCATCGTTGAATTATAATCCCCAAACTACTGCCAGTCCCAGCTTCGTTGTTTCTGATCTTGCAGACTACCATGTCTCAATTCTTCTGGGATTCATCACCCTTGCTGTCACCTCTATTCTTCTCCTCTAATCTATCAGCGCCAATACTCGCAATACTCACAATGGTCTCATTCTGGAACTCACCACTGGTCAGAATGTGTCACTATCCCTATTCTGTCTCTTAGCCTCTGCCCGTCCTATTGGGACGTGCAACCTCCTTTTACTGTAGAACATCTCCGTGTCTCAGGGTACTTCTTTCCCACCCTCACTGTCGACTGGCCTGCCTTCACAGTCACTAATCTTCTGACCAACACCGCACTAACTGTCCCCAGCACTCTGCAAGTCTCTTTCTTTACTGCCCGTAAGCTCCAGAGATTGCTCACCCAACCTTTGCTGCCTACATCTTAATGGTTCATGATGGTCGTTATCAAATCATAAATCATTCCTCCATGTCAAAAGAATTTTAAGTGGGCTGTCTGCACAGTACATACCTAGTGTCATATCATTATATTGTTTGTACATTCTTTCACTGAAGTTTATTGTGTGCTTTTGTATTGTATGCATTATAGTATCGTTTCGTCTTTGTCTTTACAATAGCAGAAGCTAAACAAAAGGCTTTGAGGTCAAAAGCTCCCCGACGCCCAGGGGTACTATAACAGTGCCAAAATTTACCTTACTTGTCTTCAAGTTTTTATCTATTTTTGATTTGTTTTACAATCTTATAATTTTACATTCTCAGTCCAGTTAAGGCATATAGTTTTCAGAACAACTATTCTCAAATCTATACCATTCAAGCTGCCAGAACCAGACTAGCGACTGTGGGAGATTATAGTAAGTGTTAGGCCACTGCTCTTTGTGTCTCAGACACACAGTGATTAACAGAGTAGGTTCATTGTCGAGCTAGACATGGCTGGCCTACCCAAAACAATTAACAAAGGCCACCGACCCGAACGGTAACATTCCAGCAGCGATTATGTTTCCAATTAGCTAACTTTGCCCCAGCTTTGGCTACCCAGCTTTGTCAAACTTGCGTAATATGACCAGTGTGACATGCGCTCTTCAACTTGCTTTCAAATTCGAACAGGAGATTCGGGTATAAATGCAGGTGTAGCTCGCCACTGAGTTATTCCTGTTTTGCCTGAGATCCTCTCTGTTTGTATTTGAAGGTAAAGAATCACTTTACTGTTACTTTTTCATTTTGGTTAAATTTGCTTAAAGTCCTTCTAACAGTGTTACCCTGCTTGAACAATGAAATCATCTTACTTATTCTAAAGTGCTGCTCGAATGTTCCGTTTAGTAAGCTATATGTTAATTCCTTGTAGTTTAAATATATAATGAAGTTTATGAATAATCTAGAATCCCAGATAAGAAATCATTACTTTCACCATTAGTATATCAGACGCCTAAACTATTTCAGTTAAAATAAAACGTTCGCTTTAGTTATTGGAGTTGTGGATGCTTAAAGTCAATAAATGCCAAACGTGTATAACGTTTACAACATGTTCTAAGCATCTGTATTTTTATCTCGGTCGTGTCACTTGTCATATTGTTTGTTATTTCAATTGAATAGTTTTCTGCAACAATATTATAATTATTTCTCTTGACCAATAATTCGGAGTTACCAGTTAACTGAATATGTGTCCTTTGCCTTCATGTGTTTAACTGTAATAAAGATTCCTGTTTTGCCTGAGATCCTCTCTGTTTGTATTTGAAGGCGTGGAGATCCCGAAGCTAATTCCCCGTAACAATTCTAGGTCTAAAACAGTAGCGCAAGCCAACTGTTTCACTATGATACCATGTGTCACGCGCTGGGATGGAGCTTTGTGTGGAATCTTATAAAGGGAGGAAACTCTTATTCACTATCTAAGGGAGGCTACTCTAACCAAAGAGATATGCACCGTTTGAGACATCGTGAATAAAGGATTGGGGTGACATCACCCGAAGCTATAATGTTTGTTACAAGTAAAGGGACCAAACCGCAACTAGCATATGAAGCAGTGGTGTTGACAATAGCTTATGGTGTGATCGGAGGGAGGTGTTTGTGATTAATATAATATAATATGTTGGATGATGACGTTTTTGTACAAATTAAATTTTCCTGAACTCTTATGACAATTAAGAACTTTAAGAGGAAATAAAAAATATTTTGATATTAGAAACGTTGTGTGTTTGTTTTGTAAGTAGCGAAGCAGTGGACGAAGGTTTGTTTTGTTGAAGATCATATGTAACAATACACCACAATTCACGGCTTGGACTGGGAACTCAAAATATTTTCTTTAAAATGTTTCTTTTATGCTCGTCATTGCTTTAGATTAAAAAGGAAGACGACACAAAACACGAAGCTCATTTCGCCTCTACCCCTGACGATCCCAGACAGAATTATATTAGTCTTCAGCAGCCCATGTTCGGAGGATGGGACTAACGGGATCGGGTGGTCAGACTCCTTGACTTGGTTGACACATGTCCTCGTATCCAAATGTTTATATCGATGCTCATGCTGTTGATCACTGGATTGTCTGGTCCAGACTCGACCGCCGTCATATGTCTGGAATATTGCTAAGCGTGGCTTTAAAAAACAACAACCAAACATTACATCCGTATTAGAGGCGATGACGTTTTTGTTGTAGCCACCCTCAGCTTCTCGTGTAAACAGCGGAAATCGAAATAACGCCATGTAGATTTAATGCACTTAATTTTCTCAAGTATTGTATTTCCATTAACTCGGGGAGGGATCCCGTCTGAGTTATTGTATACTCTTCAAAAAGTAGGTGATCTTGAACTTTCAATTTAGATAGGAAGTATAAGCGTTGGCAAACTTTTCAAAGAGACATGTTATGAACGCACCGCCTTTTCTCTTTGTCACCTACCCTCTAAACACAATGCCAATGCAGAACATTAACTTCAATGTGGTCATGGGGAGGGGTTTCGAACACGCACACGTACACTCCTTGGATACGCTAATGCACATACACAACGCAATGGCCCTTCACACGTGAATGGGTAGTCTGTCTCACAGTCCCTGAACCACATTAATTTCCCTACTGCTAAGCCCTCTCTGCAGTGCTAAAGCTCTAAATAAAGCAAGTCTAGATTTCCTCAGGTAAATCTCTGGTCTCCCTAGGGCTCCTTTTCAATATAAAAGGGCTTATTTGTTACTATCAAAATTATATATATTCAGAGACTAAGCCTTAGTCTAGTGAATGGGGTGTCATTCTTGATTTAGACTGTTTTCAGGAGGGTCGATTTTGTTTTGTTTGAAAATTAAAATCGTACACATGCAAGTTTCACGTCATACACCAATCATCTTTCAAGAACGATTACTGTACAAACAACTATGGTCATAAGGACGTGCAAGTGGTGATGCACTCTCCCAACATTCATTATTATCATATCAACATTTATCTCCCAATTTTTCAATGCGTACATTGAAACTGAAGTTCCCCTACTTTTTAAAGAGTTTATACGGCTTAATCGAGAAGTTATAGTATGTTTATATTAATGGTATTATTCTCTTATTTAAGTGTCTTGCATGTCTGATTATATCTGCTGTAATTAACAGAATCAATGTTTAAAAATAGAAAAACGGCAACCACGAACTCCATACCTTTGTAGATTTTCCAACGTTATTTAAATATATATTCCTATTTACAGCAATTAGCCAAGTTTATTACGTTGCGATTTTTCTTTCATTAATTTGGCTACTCATAGATTTTTTCCAAGCGGAATTAGTTAATCCGAACATGATCAATGAAATTTCCTATTTTCATTGATGTTCTCTAAATGTAACTGTCTCTTTCTACAAAGCGTGTACTTTATCATGGTGTCTTTTGGATGCATTCATTGTGTCGTCTGCTCGCTCATCCGGGACATTAATGTGTCGGACAGGAGAGTATTCATCTTCCGGTTGGGCTCAGAGCGCGTGCAAGGGAAAATCAATCTAATGTCATGTTGTAGAATACCGTTAGTCCTTGATCCGACAATTGGTGGTACCGCGAGATATTGCATCATATATCACCCTTTTCTGATCGAAACTCATGCATTTTGTATAACCTTGTCAATGATCGCCGTTGTCCGATTGGGGGAATTTTCCTCCTATCTGATGAATTACTGGTCTTTAATTTCTAATCTGAGCATTCATTTGGTAAGTGACACGGAAATTCACGTGCAACGTTGTGGAGATCTACATCTAGAGACGGGGAGACAGCCTTTTGCGCCTCTTCTGCGAAATAATCTGCCGTCTAATCTGCAGTTACGCAGATTCAATCTGACGACAGACTATATCTGCATTGTTTATGAAGGCCCTTTTCGAGATTATATTTCTGGCGTCATCTTGGTTCGATTTACTCCAACTTTTGGCGTTCTTGGACTCGGCTTCGTTGTCTTCTGCCTATCAGTCAAATAATGAATGGATTTGTTTGTTCACCGCTTATTAATATATTTCAGCAGTATCAGAGTGAGTGAGTATGGTTTTATACCGCATTAAGCTATATTCCAGCAATATCACGGCTGGGGACACCAGAAATGGGCTTCACATATTGTACCCATGTTGGGAATCGAACCCTGGTCTTCGGCGTGACGAGCGAACACTTTAACCACTATGCCACCCTACCGCCTCAGCAGTATCAGAAGGGGGGCATCAGAAGGAGACCTCGTACATAGTCCCATATTGGGGATCGAACTTGGACCTCGATGACGAACGTTTTAACCATTAAGCCACCACTGCTGTTTTTAGTCCAGGTCTGCAGTTGTAATACCTTCTACATTATCTCGACATAGGGAACTTTCATTGACTGCCACAGTGACATGATTGGAGACGACCATTTGTATTTTCTTGTAAAATAACACATTGTCTCATCAACAACCTGACAAATTTTAATAATCACAACCACGAGTTTTTACCGTCTCGAGATCAGTTAAAATATTTGTTTGACCAGAAAAGATATTTTTGGCATTGACATTCATGATTCTCTGAAAGATGAGTCTCATAAAGACATTCAGAAAGAAGATCCAGCCTCATTTCGTTCAGGTGAGATATCGACATTTAATCCGATATCTACAGTTATTAGATACATTTTGTTCTAAATACACTTTTCATGATTATTGAGTTGCCAGAATAGGGACCGGTATTGCCACCAAATGGCCTGAAAACAAATTTGATTTTTTCTTTGCAAAAAATAAAGACATATTAACACGATCAGTGTATGATCAAGATCGTCATTGATCAACGATGCCGTCAAAGTTACAAAAACTAAACAACACGAACACAAATAGCAAAGCTGGTAAACTGTGTTTATGACGGACACGCTGACTGTCGGATTAACCGAACTGCTGTTTTTGTCCACGCCACTTGTTGTACTAAGACCCGTGAAGATCTGGGTTAGAATTGATCTGCAGTAACCCATGCTTTTCGTAAGAGGCGACCCGTGAAGATCTGGGTTAGAATTGATCTTCAGTAACCCATGCTTGTCGTAAAAGGCGACTAACGGGATCGGGTGGTGAGGCTCAATGACTTGGTTGGCACATGTCGCCATTATCCCAATTAGCGCAGATCGATGTGTACTGTCGATCACTGGATTGTCTGGCCCAGACTCGATTATTTACAGACCGCCGCAATATGGTTGGAATATTGCTGAGTCGCGGCGTTAAACTAAACTCACTCACAAACACTTAATTTATAACTTTAGTTTACTAACAATATTCCGTGGCCTAGGTAACGAAATACGGCCACGCACAGTGTGTTTCTCAAAACCTATCGAGTGACCTTTTACATCTTGCCCGTGAAGCATGACAGGACATTTTCACTGTTCCATTCACATATTTCACAGTTATTTTTCCCCTTTAAACCAAACGGAATTTGTTTCCCAGTATAGTCAAGACTGACTGACTGACTGACTGAGTATGGTTTTACGCCTTTTGTAGCAATATTCCAGCAACATCACGGCGGGGGACACCAGAAATGGGCTTCACAAATTGTAAACATGTGGGAAATCGAACCCGGGCCTTCGGCGTGACGAGCGAACGCTTTAACCACCAGGCTACCTCACTGCCCCAGTATAGTCAAGACAGGGTATGATTTTGCACTGACTTTCTACATTATATTTAGATACTCTTGTAGTCAGTCGACTTTAAATAATAATTATTGGTAGGTCAGGTTCGGAAGTGTGTCATCTTGCCCCGATGACGTGGATCGTTTTCATACCATCAGTCACTAATATACTTGCCCAGAATCAAGCATTCACAGGCCCTCAATTATTCATTATTTACCGATTGTGGCGTGAAACAACCAATCATTTTCGCTCGTATTTTTTTCGCTCGATCATTGGATGTCAATCTCAAAGGCACATCGTATTATCAATCTCAACTCCCCCTGGGGAGTATACAACTCTTGCAGCCACTTGGCACACGGAGTTATTGTGGCTTTCTCATCCTAACGAGGTACCCATTCCCAGCTGGGTGGACTGGGACACATACTGTAGTCATCACATTACTTTGTCCAAGTATACGATGTGGTTTTACGCCATTTTTAGCAACTTTCCAGCAATATCACGGCTGGGGACACCAAAAATCGGCTTCGTACGCTATATCCTTTTGGGGATTCGTATCCGGGTCTTCGGCGTGACGAGCGACCGCTTTGATCCCTAGGCTACCCGCAACCCTTCACATACAACTATAGTCCGTTTGGCTCAAAAGCGGAGGAGTTCAGAGAAAGGGACAGCCAGGTGTTCGAGAAAGGATGGAGATGGCACAGCACAGGTTGATGAATCAATAACTTTGTGCACGTGCTTCTCTAACACCTGGCTGTCCCTTTCTCTGCACTCCTCCCCTCGTAACAATTAGTGAACAGTGTCAATATTTTAATGATAGTTTGTTAAACAACTATTTTAATTTTTGGACATAAATTCTACAAATAAATCACAGAGTTCGTCTGATGTTTGGATTATGATCAGCGTTTCATTGAGTGTTATATGTTTATTAGTTTTCGAGTTGCAATTCATCGGTCCGCTTTTGAGCCAAACGGACTATAATGGTATGGCTTCTGTTGCTGGAATAAAGTTTCGTCATCTTCTGACAGCAAAGGTGTCAGAGCACGTCTGTTGATGATGGAGTAATAAAGCTATCAAGCATACCAATTATCTGTGATTTGATGGGATAAACTTAAACGAAACTAACCTCTTTGATCGTGACCAGAATATGACCTGAGTTTTCAAAACTAATGAATAAGAATTTTGTTTTACTAAATAGATTAGACTAAAATGAATTTTGATGAAAGGATTTGCAAACTGACTTAAAATGGCTTCATTATGGTCTTTCCGTTAACCCCTTAAACCAGAGGGTCTCTGTAAAGGGTCGTGGCTGTTATACAGTGAGGTGTTTCATTAAACCTGAAACATCGTTTCAAACAATAAAAGATATTGTTGTCAATGCATGTCTCATATCTTCCATCATGTGTATTCTATGGGAGACACGGTTGGCTAGTCTTCTAAGGATCTGCAGTTCACTGTTAGAATATACCGATATACCGATTGTGTTTCCAGGGCAGTCTGCGCCTTACCCAATTTGGTCCGTAAATGTCTCGGATCGTCATTACATCGGGGCGGTGGGGTAGCCGAAAGGTTAAAGCGATGGCTCGTCAAGCCGAAGACCCGGGTTCGATTTTCCACATGGCTGCAATTTGTGAAGCCCATTTTTGGTGTCACCCGTCGTGATATTACTGGAATATTTGTAAAAGCGGCGTAAACCTAACTCACTCACTAACTCACTCATTACTCCGGTAATCCCTACCTCATTAAGCAGACACGTGGCAATATATAGGAATAGGCGTTAAACCTCAGCCACTCAATCTTTTTTGGCGACCTTGGTACAAGGGTTACACTTATCCTACCTAACCTGTCGGTAGCTTCGTTAAAAACTCTTTGTGAGATTGGAACAAAAGTATCAGGGAAGACATATGCAGATTTGTATGAAATAAATAGTTACAGTAATCTCCTAGTTAGTACACTATACCACGATGCTGGAACAAACACAACTAACCACCCCTTCCCCAATCCCAAACCCACCCCCCTAGACCCCACCCTCACCAGTTCGACCTACAAAACACACACGCACCCCCACACACCATACCCATGTGGGAATCAAACACAGACCTTCCGTGAGTTGAGCCTCCTTTTCAACCCCAGGGATATCCCATCTCCTATTCACTGTTAAGGGGCGAAGGGGTAGCCTAGAGGTTAAAGCGTTCGCTCATAACGACGGAGACGCGGGTCCGATTCCCAACATGGATGCAATGTGTGAAGCCCATTTTCTGGTGTCCCCCGACGTGATATTGCTAAACGCGGCGTAAAGCTAAACTCACTCACTGTTATGGAGGAACTCGTCGTATCGGATCCAGGTGAGC
Source organism: Haliotis rubra (assembly GCF_003918875.1). Classification (NCBI taxonomy): domain Eukaryota; kingdom Metazoa; phylum Mollusca; class Gastropoda; order Lepetellida; family Haliotidae; genus Haliotis; species Haliotis rubra. The sequence continues at coordinate 24,958 of NW_025766264.1, forward strand.
TACAATCTCTGAAGAATTGAATTTCTCGTGTACCTTCGATTCGTATATTGTCAAATTTATTCCACGTTAAACCAGACAATAACAACCATCTCTTAATTTCCTTGATAATGGCGAGAAACTGTCACCGTAAAGGTAAACTTATTCCCATCAAATCTGATTTAGACTCGAGACAATGCTATGTTCCAAAAGGGTTTTCATGTTGTGCTTCATCCTCCCTGTTATATAACACACTAACTTTCTACTACACAACAAAACCAGACCAGCTTTACGAAGATACACTCTCCCTGGGACAAGAATATCGTTGTTCAGTCACTTCCCACAATAATAGCTCTGGTCTTACTGTATAGAAGCACTGGATACAAAAATACACGCTATTAAATACAGAATTTTGCACTTCACTTTGAACACACGCGTTGACTGTATAAAGGATGTTTAAGATGGCATATTTTTTCTGATTTTTAAGCCCGATTTGAAAGGGAAATATTGAGAAAGCCAAATGCAGTTTCTTTGAAACTGAGATCTTTTAGCCGATATTTGTTCATGAAATAAGTCTATAGTGAAAGCCAGAATTAATCTCAAAAGGTTTTGGTTTAGCTTAGATCTTAGAAACGGTATAAAAAAATGTTTGAGCACAGAAATATCTCTTTTCATTGTGTTGTTTGATGGTGATTTCCTAATGTAAACTCGGCAAGATGTGTCGCTGGTTTGATGCTAATCCTGGGAACGCCGTAGTACGTTGATTTAGAACGTCTAATAACGTGTGACTACCTAGGTTTTCATTCTGTAATAATATATCAAGACGTATAGTGCAGATAATAAAAGGATCATAGTGTTGAAAGTTCTTAGTTTTTTCTTATTTCCGTCACGTAAGCATTTCATTACCTTAAAAATACGACGATTTTAGCCCATATATACATGTACGTAACATCATTTTAAAATTGAAAAAATATATTTAACATTATTTATATAAATAGTCCAAATTAATCCTGGAGACCTACCTACGAATATATTTCGACATATCCGTATTTCGAGCGAATCGCCCATAAAAGTTGTAATAGGCTGTTATAATTTGCATCATTAGCTTAGTGGTATGGCGCTTTGGCTCGCGACGCCGAAGACCCGGGTTCGATTCCCCACATGGGTACAATATGTGAAGACCATTTCTGGTGTCCCCCGCCCCGATATTGCTGGAATATTGCTAAAAGCGGTGTAAAATCTTACGCACTCACTCTCTTTAGTCTAACGCACAATCCGTTAATCATACCCGTGAAGGCCCCCGAGTTAGAATTGGTCTTCAGTAACCCATGCTTGTCGTAAATGGCGACTATGCTTGTCGTAAGAGGCGACTAACGGGATCGGGTGGTCAGGCTCGCTGACTTGGTTGACACATGTCATCGGTTCCCAATTGAGCAGATCGATGCTCATGCTGTTGATCACTGGATTGTCTGGTCCAGACTCGATTATTTACAGACCGCCGCCATATAGCTGGAATATTGCTGAGTGCGGCGTAAAACTAAACTCACTCACGCACTCACTCAATCTGTTAATCTCGAATTACGGGTGTGTCCATACATATTTGTGGGTTCAATGATTTGATAATGTAATACTTTCTGGACCGCATGGGGCGGTGGGGTAGCCCAGTGGTTAAAACGTCCGCTCGTCACGCTGAAGACAAGGTTCTATTCCCCAAATGAGTACTGTGTGCGAAGCCGATTTCTGGTGTCTCCCGCCCTGATATTGCTGGAATATTGCTAAAAGTGGCGTAAAACCATACTCACTCACTCCAGGCTACATTCTACAATCGTCACAATCGCTTTAGCGAGTTAAAACATTTCGAGTTATTAGTGTTACTTTTAATCGGTTTGGTGTATCATTGTATACACGATATATCCCTTTCAATAGTTGAGTAGTGTGTATAGAACAGGGTCTGATCACGTAAAGCGGTAGTTCAGAGGTCACAATACCCAATATGTACGGCTAAAAAATAATTAATGTACATTTCAGCAACCATAGCCGTAAGTCTCGCGATACTTGGCGTTAGGTGAGACTTCCTGATACTTTGTCTGACGTACACCATCAAGTATGAATTGAATAGGCGGCAATGTTAAAAGCCGGCCAACAGCCCAGGTCAAACACGGGAAAGTGTACACGTGTTTGTGAACGTCGGACGTCCATGGCAACGGCTGCCGATATAGGAGTGAGTATACGCCGACATCCGCACACACGGAATATTCCTGGCTTATTGGCTTTGTCGGCGGAATCAGTCACGCAATCCCTGCGTGGAGTATCATTCTCACGCATCACTATCGTCACGTGCACAACTGCTTCATCAATACAGACGCCACGAGGGATGGAAGCATCGACTTCAACCTTTGAAGAAGTGGAAAACCTTTCCCAAAGATCAAAATCCCCGGCGCTAGGTGCGGGGTAATCCAATAAGCGGCGAAATGACGAATAGACCATGTCATACAATATATTTGGATTACAGGAATACCGTTTGGAAACCTGAGTCAGCTGGGAAAACGTGTTTGAAAGAAATATGTAAGCTTCCACAAAATAGCCGCTCGTTGTAAAGTGCAAATTGGACGAATTGAACCCAGGAATGATGGTCATTGATTTGTAACGGTATTGGACTGGGACTTCGGTGCCTCATGTCGGTGTCCCCCAGTGTCGCGGAGGAAGATCTTCATCAGAGCAATTTATCCATCATCGATGACGCATTGACGCCATGGCTGGGAAATTATCCATGATAACCCCTGACGGAATAATTTATCAAACTGGAAACTAAATATTCTGAAAGGAAGGATGTTATTTATGAATCGAAGGTTGTCTGCCCATGTTAACGGCCTACATTTTCGTATTGATGAACGTTGTGGCAACATGGCCATCGATTAAGCAGACCTTACAAAATGATTCTTGACGGAAAAAATGGATATTCATCGTTTAATATGCCACAATACCATTAACGAAGTTTCACGGTTATTAAGATTTCTGAAAAAGTAAAATAATGTTTTACAATTAACGGTTCATTAATGGTCGTGTAATTTCATTGATTCCAATATAATATTTAAAGGAATTCCAAAATGGTGGCATCGTTAATTGTTCGTATGGGAATGTGGCTCTGAGCGTTTATTCAATAGGTCATGACCCCGACTCTAAATTATCATATAATGAATACGCTATCTTAAAAAATGTTAATCTGTATTTTATTTCCTCATCATATTGAGAGTAAATGTTCAAAGTGTGATATTAAAAATAACATGCATCCATCAAAATCATATTCAATTATTTTTCTTTACAAGCCTTACACAGACAACATTCCTTGAATCAGATTGGAGTGTTATAATTTACTGCATGAATAGAGAACAATGCTTTACTTAATTCTGACTCTTTAAGGTGGAACACTTTTAGGGTGCGCTTAGTGCGAATTTGTTCATTTCCATATAAAAAACGACTATAACAGACCTACAAGATCTCTTTTGGCTTGTAAGGTTGTCCTGTTGTCTTTGAACCATATGATATTGAAAAAAAACAACCATATATATCTCAGAGACTAACAAGTGGTCGTAAGTTGAGGTGAGAGGTTAAAGTACTCAGTTAAAGCTTTTTGCTGATGTCAGCAATATTTTAAAAATAATCTCCAGCCTCAAGAAGAGACAAGAATTTGTCTCAGACAGAATAAAAGCAATTATTTATAGTGTGAAGAATGATGGCACAATACCAAATGGTAGCCATTATGATCCACCGATACTCAATAGTTCTTTGTTGCAGTCTGAGGGAGACCATGTTAACGAAACTTTGAGTTAATTCCTGCAGTTTTACAGAGCACGCTTTTATTTATTATACTTATTTTAATTGAATTATACTTTTTTTTGGAAAATGTACATTGCACAAATTGTCAGATCAAGCATTCACAACGCGGTCGGAAAGTTGGGGTAGTGTCAAAATGAATGTATACGGTCGAACGATTCTCTGTGTAAAATTTACAATCCAAGTAAAAACCATAAGCTGGAGTTCCTATCCTTTTTACAATTGATTTGGCAACTATTTCATTCTCATTGGTCAATCTTAGGTTTCAAATATCAATAGCTGAAACTGTTGTTTGACTACCGCATCACCGCTGAGGCTAATAAGTCTTTCTCAGCCATTTTCGGTAGGCATTTAGAATAAAAAGATTTATTATTATTATCATATTAGGATATTTTTATAGCGCACATATCCACGCAACTAGTACATGCTGAAGGCGCTGGTATATTTATTTAGTCGGTTACAGATTGTAGTTACTGCTGTATCATTTTCCAAGTATGTATTGTAATACATTTAGAATCAAAAGCACGATGTATTTCAAGTTTTAGTGACAAATATGAAATTGAAAACTGCGTTTCACTGCCTCGGGCGGAATAATAAATAAAATGAAAAATGCAAATGTTTAAGCACATCAGTACTACATCAACAACTCTAAACTCTGAACCACTACAAACACTGGACAACGCACCTCTCACTCACTCACCCGTCGTGCAGTACACGCTTTGATCTCTTTGTGAATCGTTTTAGTGGACAGTGAAACGTTAGATGGTAACTGTACTCTGTCAAAACCTCATCACATAGGATGATTGTGCTCTTAACATGGGTTAAGTTACAAGTTCGGAAACAACACAAGTGATGTACTGTCCTGTATGCCCTTCCGTTGTCCTCCCCCCATGAGAGAGTCGTCACGTCCCAAGGTTATCACTCAGTCGTGACAGCCATACATACATTGACCCTCGACCCTTGACCCATCTGACTTCACGTGCGGGTGAACAGCTGATTTAAGATGGTCAGGGATATGTCTGTGTGGACAAGGTGATGAATGGTGATACAGGTAACTTGACCTTGGGTTTCATGTTGTGCCTCGAAGCTACCCTCGGGGCTGTTTGTGTTCTCGTTACTAACATAGTCTTACTCTTAAATAAACAGTCGCTATGATAAATACGTTTATAAAAGCGAAATTGACGGAAATCTTGCACAAAATTACGGTAAATGTGGTTTAAAAGATATGATTATGTTCCAACAGCAGAGGACTGGTGAAGAGTGAGTGAGTGAGTTATTATATAACGTCACATCGGCAATATTTCAGCCATATCGTGACGAGAACATATGTGACATTGAAATGGAAGATATGTATATTATAAAAACCTGTCGACGAAGGACAGTAAAACAACTAGAATATCATAATTACAACTAAAACTAGTGTGGAAAGTTAAAACTGATAGCACTAATTGGACAATACAATATAAAAACTGGCTATAGATCGCCAACAACTGAAGGTAGATCACCATGCTAGGAACCATGGGGACTTACATTACTTTGCTACCTGCATGGACCCTAGCTGGATTTACACCATCCCTTCAGCCGCTGGCGATGTAGGAAGAACAGCCGAAAGTTAAAATAACAGAAATACTACGATTAAAAGGTATGGTTGTGCTAAATTGACTTTGAAAGTGTTTGGGACTTATGTACCCTCTCAGGAGGACAATAATTTTACGATACTTTAACCCCCCTTCGAGGATACAGCCACTAACAATCGCAGTTGCTAATTCATACTACCATGTTTAGAAAACCATTTATCTATTTAAAAAACATATTATTCAAAATTTATGCAATAATTCTATTTCCTTTAAAAATTCAATTATTAAAATGATAATTAACATTATAAAAAAAAAGATCCTTAATTGCTTTGACATTAAAATATTTATCCCTTGCGATGGAAAAATCAATGCAGTCAAACAGGACATGCTTGACCGTGATTCTTTCATCACAAGGGATGCAAAACGGAGGATCTTCGCCTTTTAACAAATATTCATGAGTATACCTGGTGTGGCCAAGGCGACATCGTCGCATGATGACCTCTTTAAATCTGGACTGACAACCCAAGTAGGTGTAACCAATATAGGGTTTTATTTCATTTAATTTGTTAATACCTACTTGGGTGTCCCACTTCTTTTGCATCAGATCAGGGATGTAGGTTCTAATGCTAGCTTTGTAATCAGAATATGGAATAAGAAGTGGTGTCACAGATTTATTGAATGCTGCCTTGGCAGCAAGATCGGCCATTGTGTTCCCAGAAATGCCAACGTGACTGGGTAGCCAACAAAACACGATGTCGCATTGGCCAGTAGCAAGCTCATTATACAATTAAATAATTTCCAATAAAAATGGATGTTTACAAGCAAGATTTTTAATAGCCTGAAGACACGAAAGAGAATCCCAAAAGATGATGCATTGTTTATGTTTACGGTGTTTATTTATATATTTAAGAGCTGTTAATATCACGTTAGCTTCTGCTGCGAAAATAGAGCTATTATTTGGTAGTCGAGAAGATATTGTTCTGGATCCCAATGACAGTGGCACACGCGACAGGTGAAGATCCGGGTTAGAATTGGTCTTCAACAACCCATGCTTGTCGTCAGAGGCGACTAACGGGATCGAATGGTCAGGCTCGCTGAATTGGTTGACACATGTCGTGGTATTCCAATCGCGAAGATCGATACTGATGATGTGAATCACTGGATTGTCTGGTTCAGGCTCCATTATTTACAGACCTCCTTCATATTGCAGGAATATTGCTGAGTGCGCCGTTACAACAAACAAACAAATGTATATAAAATAATGACTTTTAATTGCATAGGGAAGCCCAACATCATGACAAAGATTACACAAAGCTTAAAACATGTAGATGTGATTTTGTTTTGGAAATATTCAGATTTTTTCTATAACTGTGTAATGTTGTCCCTCTTTGCTTCTTTCTATGTTTTACCGCCTCACTTACTTATATGACGGCGGTCTGTAAATAATCGAGTCTGGACCAGATAATTCGGTGATTTATATCATAAGCCTCGATCTACTCAGTTGAGTCAATCAAGTCAGCGAGTCTGACCTCCCGATCCCATTACGACAAGCATGGGATGCTGAGCTGAAGTCCAATTCTAACCCGAATCATCACGGCCTTAGTCTTCTCTTAGGAGGCCGTGTCTCGCGAAAACGTAATAATGTATTTTAGCCTGTTACAGAATGCTTAACCTGATCTGTGAAACATTCCACACAAACGTTATCCAACAGGTTAATATTTTAAAAAGTGAGTGAATTTGATTTTGCGCCGCTTCAGACACCATTCCCGACAAATCACTGCAAGGAGCACCAGAAATGTTTTCACACAATGCTCACATGTCGAATCGAACCTGGGTTTTCGGCGTGACGGGCCAGTGCTTTAAGAACTACGCTACCACGATCGTTCTATTGAACTTTGTGGGGCGGTGGGGTGAAATCTAGTGGTTAAGGTGTTCGCTCGTCACGCCGAAGACCCGGGTTCGATTCCCTACATGGGTACAATGTGTGAAGCCCATTTCTGGTGTCCCCCGTCGTGTTATTACTGGAATATTGCTAAAAGCGGCGTAAAACCAACTCACTCACTCACTGTTGAACCTTGAGTCTGGTTTTGACAGTATTGCAGTTTTATGAGGTGTCAAATTGATGTTAGTTGAAAACGATGCAGGTCTGATATATTTCTTGACCAAACACACGAGGACGGATTGTTATTGAAAAACCTAGAGACATAATCAGAGAGAATCTGGGATCAAACCAGGTGTCTGGTACTCCAAAGGTAACTAACTCCTTTCAGCGAATTGCGGCCTCGAAGACGAGTGGGCAATATTCATCAATGAAATGTTTCACTTAGTTCATGTAAAGGGCGGTTTGGTAGCCTAGTGGTACAGCGTATCCTTCTCACACTGATGAGCCGGGTTCGATTCCCCACATGGGTACAATGTGTGGAGCCCTTTTCTGGTGTCCCCGCCGTGAAGTTGATGGAATATTGCTAAAGGCGTAAACCGTGCTCACTCACTCACTCACTAGTTTGCACTGGCTGCTTGGACGACCTGGAGGAACACAACGAGCAACAACTATACCTTATATACTGGACCAATAGAAAACACGCCCGTGGTCTTCAGACAACACCAAACATAAATTTACAATGACTGCAACAACCGTATTTTTGCTACCGTCAAAAGTTAATTGGGTTCACACGACACCATGCACGGGCGGATCAGGAATTTTGAGGTAGAGAGTAGGTGTGTGTGTGTGTGTGTGTGTGTGTGTGTGATGTGTGTGTGTGTGATGTGTGTGTGTGTGTGTGTGTGTGTGTGTGTGTGTGTGTGTGTGTGTGTGTGTGTGTGTGTGTGTGTGTGTGTGTGTGTGTGTGTGTGTGTGTGTGTGTGTGTGTGTGTGTGTGTAACTGGGCTCAGTATTTAGTAATTTACTGTACACTTAGCTGAGGGTTTGTGTTGCATGCCGGGTAAAGACTCCAATACTGCATCCGCGACAGATTAATGGCCGCTATTTGACCTTGATCCTGGTGTTTAATCTCAACAGGCAGCAATAATTCTATAGTAGACAGTCACTGGTAGCAGGCACTGTACGGAGTACTCAGTGACAACCCTGTTGGGAGGGAGATATAGCGGTTTTGTAAATGGCTTCCTAATACGTCCAGTACGTTGTCTAGCATCAGTCAATCGCTGCTAGGTAAATGTACAGTGTAAAGTAGTTACGTCAGAGTGTATTTTTGTTGATTAATGAAACTAACATGTTAACTGGCATGTGGTCTACACGTTCTAACCAACTGCCAATACTATTTCAGAAATGAACTGAATGTTTAGCGTCATAGCGTTGGAAACGTGGAGATACGTTCGTGACTTAAGCTTTTCTCTCCAGTTAAGAAAGCAAACCCGTGCTCGACAGCTTCATGTCATGACGAAATGGAAATTGCAGACACGAAATCAAAGAATAAGACATTAACATTTTAATTTCTTATCATAATAATAATAATACTTTTGTTTTACGCTTCTTAAAATAATTAAGTAAAATTTATTTTATATATATATTTGTAATTTGTGGGTATTTGTAAAGCTATATAGTCCATCCCATCTAAATGCATGCTCAAAGCGCTTTGTTTTCCCTCGATCATTGGATGTCAATCTGAACGGCACATCGTAGTTTTTCAGTCTCAACCCCTTTGGAACATACAACTCGTGCAGCCACTAGGCGCACCAGGTTAATGTCTTTTCCATCCTAACGAGGTACCCATAACGAGGTACCCATTCACAGCTGGGTGGACTGTATTTGGAAGTGTTTTTGAAACTCGTTCATGTGAGAAATTCGGCCATGTGAGAACTAGTTTTATATTTGTTAAGATAAGCAGAAAGCAGATCATATTGACAGAATTACCTTTGAACTTTTAATGTTCGGTCACGTGGACGCTGTCATGGCGGCCCTGGCGCTGTCGCTACCGTGACTAGGCGATGAAGGCCATGTGAAGGCGCTAAATGGACTACCCCAGTATGACGTCTGGACAACGGTTCTATTACGTTGCCATGGTAACTGATACACGTTTTAAACTGCTTCTATATTGCCTTTTAACCAGCATGTCGTTTGAAGTATATTACAGTCAAACTCAGTTAAGCGGACCAGCTTTCTGATAGTGAAATGCAATCCGCGGCATTGTTCTCTTTGGCTGTTGTGTATCGTCACTGCCAATTACCAAGAAAGGTTTCTGAAATTACTGATCTGACTTCTAAAGCGAATTTTAAACAAAGGATTCTCCCAACCCTTGTATGATGGTATTACAAGTTTTAAGTGTGTGATGTTGTAAGAAGACCGAGACTTTCACGTGGGGCTTGACGTCACGGCGCGACGCATGAAGCGAGTTTGCAAATTTCGTCCATTGTCAAGGAGGATACTTGTCGGCCATGGGAAAGAGGACCCATAGAGCACCAACTACTACCGGCCTATTGACTGCCAATAATTCAGTTTACGCAGGTTCACTGCTGTAATGTAGTAACAATTGATTTCTGGGCTCATTTGCCACAATTTTGCACTCAATTTGACGTTCATCTCTCGCGTCGTTCCATCAATGTACTCCCGAGCACGACACAGACTAAACATTAGTACTCGATAATGGGCTACCTATGCAGCCGTCTGTTGCGGCCATCACAGGGACCATTACGACCTAGTCGTGCTTGTCCCGACTTCGTGGTGTTGAGACGTCAGTAACGGCCTCGCTTCGACCGACGTCACCCTTCGTGGGCCAGTTCATGCCTGCTGCCAACAGCGTTGATTACGGCTAACCCTAGCGGCCTCGGCGACCTATTCACTCCAATGTCAACACTGATTTGGATTCTGATCGTCTGCAATCGGCCGGATCATCAAATGTTTGATCTGGGTCGAGGCAGCCATTCTAGTGAAGATGGGCGATCGGAATCAATGGAAGGGTCCATAGGCTTTGCTGACCCTTCTGGAAGGCTATGAATGGACGCGAGGATCAAACGAAAACTCAGTTTGTCTGCAAGCGGCCCGACCTCAGCACAGGGCGAACTTAAGCAGGTTCGTCGGCTAATATTGGTCCATGCAGATCTCAAATGGAACGCTGTGTTGATAGAGGCAATATTACCAAGGACTATGATATGAGAACAGGATTTGCAATCGAAGCGTAGAATTGATTCGTAAGGGATAACGGCATGAAACAGATGCAATTACACGCAGACTAATCGCGTGGATCATGCAAAGGCTAGGTGAACACCTTTCAGCATATTGTAGCGGGACGATATCGGAATCCTAGTGTGGCTGTGGAGATGTGTGTTAGATGTTAGCCGCTGAAGATGAAGATGAATAAACCGGCACGCTAGCTGGGTAACTGCACTCTGGAGAAAACGCACAAAATGGTACCGCTAATTAGTATCGATCTCAAGGAAACATTAGGATCGATAGGAAATGACGCGTCTATTTCGCAATGGTGATTGTTCCATTCGGCGGTAGTTGTTATGGCTTCTCAGTGGTTCTGTCCTCATTGAAGAGAAACTAAGTCCCTGGTATAAAGGACATTCATGGACTTCACGTTTTTAGTTAGTGTAGTTAACTCCTGTCAAAGTCGAACCTCATTAGTCTAAGGACCTCGATATTACAACCGGTACGTTAAACAGGTTTCAGCCAGTAATATTGTGCTTCTTTAAAGAAAACATCTTTACTGCTGTCACCATCCGGATTTGAAGTGTCCTTTGTATAGAGGTTCGGTGTGCAATATGTTGGATGTAACTTTGGTGTGACCAGATTTGGTGTAAATAGGTTCCATGTAATCATGTTCGGAGTAAGGAGGTCCAGTTTGATGAGATTTGTTTTTTCCAGATTCGGTTTAAAGAGGTTTTATGTCAGAAGGGTTACCAGGTGGATAATCTTGATTCTCATTCTTTCAGTTAATCTTTCAATGAAAGCAGTTATTTAATAAACAATCACTTCCGTGCATATGTCATCCCATCCTCTTGCAGACCATACATATCTGTAACAAGTTTTATGGATAACAACTTCTTTATTTTCGTGAGTGCGACGTTTCGATACAGATTCTTGTACCGTTGTCAAGCAAGAGTGATACATGAAGTGTAGGAGCTGCATATATATACTGTATATAACAATGAAACAACATAAACAATGGTGATGTCGGACCACTCTATTTGATGATTGGGGTTGGCTTTGATGTGGTCAGAGATAGCTGATTTGGTGATTAGCTGAATCAGCCCCCATCAAGATATCCATTCCCTACATTGGTAAACCATCACACCAAATCAGCCGACTCCTGAAACAACAGGCAGGAATAGACACTACCTTCTCAGCGTCCTCCAGCCTCAACAACCTCCTCCATGCCAACGGAAGAAAACAACCCACCGTCAACAACAACAACCCGAAATGTGTTATTTACAAAATAGACTGTGATTGTGGACAATGCTACATAGGTGAAACATCCCGACCCATCAACACCCGAGTCAAAGAACATCGCACCTCTGTTGCTAATTCCGACACCAAATCAGCTATCTCTGACCACATCAAAGCCAACCCCAATCATCAAATAGAGTGGTCCGACATCACCATTCTCGCCAACAACTTCACTAAACGCAAGCTCACAGAAGCCATTCACATCAAACGCCACAAGCCTACCATCAACCGTGACAAAGGATACTTCATTCCATCTGCTTATGACCCACTCCTCCACCAAGCCCAGTCTATTGTATAAACATCGCATCCATTGTATAAACATCTCATTGTAACTACATCTCTGGCTTCCATTCACTATCCTTTATGTACTTACTGGCTTCATCAGCTTACTGCTTAGCCAATCATGGCAATTATGTTGTTTCCTTTGTCTATTATGTTGTTTCATTGTTATATACAGTATATATATGCAGCTCCTACACTTCATGTATCACTCTTGCTTGACAACGGTACAAGAATCTGTATCGAAACGTCGCACTCACGAAAATAAAGAAGTTGTTATCCATAAAACTTGTTATATATTGTACGTTTCAACTTCTAAAATGCCACTCAAACAAGTCATACATATCTGACACTCATTCCTTTGGAGAATAATATCTATTAACCGTTCCACGAATCTTTAGTTCGGGAACTATATTAGATTCAGTTTCGCGACATTTTACATCCATCCATCTGTGGTGTGCTGAAAGTAATACCCCGCCCTAAACCATTATGAAACTCAGATTGACGTGAGCTAGTTAGTTCACTCTACTATATTGCATCCCGGCGCATATCGTGTCAGTCACGTTTCACTTCCTCCTTGGTATATAACTAATAACAATGTTATCAATATGTCATAAATGACCTTCATATGATCCCATTGTATATAAACATGTTATTAATTCATACTGCCAACCGCTACACGCTTTCCACGAATGTTATATACAACGCGATATTTTTTTAGCGGGATGCCAGTCATACCAGTCGGTAAAATTTTGACACTGCGATATTTGGCAGCTTCCTTTAAACCACATACCAACCTCTACCACGACGTTTCAGTACAGAATTTAATTATACTCCACACAAGCTCCAGGGCTAGACTGATGAGATATAAGTTGTTATAAATTATCGTAAATTGCTTTTCAAACATCTGACATTCTCAGTCTCCGGCGTAATGGCGGTAATTGTCGCGTCTCTGCTGACATTTGAGGTGTGATGCAGCATGTGGCGCATACCAAATGGATGTCGATTCGCGCATGATGAAGAAGGTACCTGATGGATATTACAATCAGGATTACCGGATGATGGTGGGAGAGTTTATGTTTACCTGTGAAGACGTTGTTTGTTATGACGTGTTTTGCAAGGTCATCACTGCGTTGACTGGTTTGATCGGGGTGGCAGTCAGTCGACTATAGGTCATTCCTAACTTCTACGTTTCCGGACCTTGAATGTGTCTCGATACAATCGACTAGAGTATTGCAGAAAGTCAACAAACCATTTTTGTGAAAGAATATGGGTTTTTTTCCAGCTTTCTACCCTGAATAACAGAAACGGGTTATATTTGATATTGTACCTTCAATTGTTTTTCAATATAACATTTTCAACGTTTAACGTGTGAAGGTTACTGAAAGGAAGAATATTTCTTGATACTAAAGCATGACGATGTTCATTCTATTTTAACAGACATCAGAGTTTAATGTCGTCTGTCTTTGTTTTCAGCCATTGCGCAGACGACGATCTTCCCGGGAAAATTCGGATGATTACAAGGCAAAACGTGTACGGAGACAGAATGACTCCAACTGTACAATGAGCCTCCGTGGAACTCTCCTTTCTTACAATGTCTGTATATTGGTAAGTGAACAAGTTCTTAATTGGAAATGACTTAAAATATGTACTAAAATATTATGAAAAAAAGGTCTTGACCGATAAACAAACGTCATGATCTCGTGTTCTGGAGATGTAGTCATTGATACATTACGAAGGTCACGGTCGACTAATCGATCTTAGCCCAAAGATGATCAAATTCCTAAGCTTACGTGAAGCAGTCGTACTTACATTGTTTTTGTGGACCCGGAGTCTGAGCTCAGTTGTGACCTTTCTGACTAGGTCATGTTGACCTGACCTTCAAATAGTTGCTTACGCCATGACTACATTCTCTCGATTGTTTTCATGCGGTTGCTATGTTATTCCTGGCAACAGCTTGCTTTGATGCAGCTGTAAAAGAAAAAAAAAAACAGCTGCCAAAAACTGTAGTATTGATGGATCTTACACTTCCAAGCTGATACTGTCAATGCTCACACTGTCGTGGTTTGAACAGTTCATGCATTAACCGATTTTGCTATTTTCTGTGTTCGAACCTGGTACAGTCAAACCAGTGCTAAATAGTATAGTCAGCTCACACGTCAAAACGGGGATCCAGACATTAAAGGCAGTTCCAACAAGCAGATAATACGTACAAAAACCTGAAATACTCATTTCACTCACTCACACATGGTATCCATGCTATCCCATTGCTAGTCTATCTTAACGGCGTGTGCCATATAAACAGATAGCATGAGCATCGTTCGCCTTGTTTGTCCTAGACACACACTCAGTCATATATTTGTACCATCCGATCCTTGTTTTGTTTAGTCGAACTTTGGGGAATCTATTGTGCTTACGAATATCCACACAGTTTGACTTAATGTTCACATAATTATCGTTCATAATAATAATACTAGTAATGCACTTGTTGAGCGCCAAATGTCCAACCGATGCTGCTCTGTGGCTTTTACAGGGTCAGTGGGAATAGGTAGGTTTTCAGTTGTTTCTTGAAAGAGTCCAGTGAAGTGCTGGATCTAAGGTTGATTGGAAGACAGTTCCAGAGAATAGGAGCGTTGGCTGAGAAGGCTCATGTCCCCATGGCTGTCTTGGAGTCTGGCACTGAGAGTTGGCATTTGCTCTGTGATCTGAGAGTTCTGTTTGGTTGGTAGTGATGGATGAGGTCTTTGTGATATTGTGGTGATTGAGGATCGTTCAGAGTGGAGTAGGTGATGTACTCTTAAACTTGTTATGTAGAGAGTTGGTTGTTTGTGACACTTGTTGTTTCCCTTCCTGCTGTAGGGCATTTTGATGGAATGAAACAACAACTGATTCAGCATACTATGGCATGAGTTTGGGTTTCCTTTTGCGGCATGGTATCTCAGTGCGCTTGTACTAAAAACCGGCATTAGTCAGGGCTAGTAAATGCGCAGCAATCACGTACGTACGTACGTACGCATTCCCAAGTGAAGGTCGAATGTGAGTGAAAAACATCTTGAAACGCGATCTTAAAAAGCATTTCCTCAAGAGCTCCCTTACCCCCAGCCTCACTTCACCTCACCCTACAATGGCCAATATGAAAATCCCCAAAACAATTAGTACCCAACTTCATCTTCAAAGTTAAACTCACCCACTATTATAGGATACGTCTCACCCACACTAATAGAAGGCGGCACGAAAACAATTGTTTGGATAATATGAAGCAAATCAAGTTCCGTGTCCCACGATATACTGCAAACGTTTATATTCAGACGAATTCCATTAAGGGCTTTCATACTTCATAGCGGTAATATTGGAATCACCAGCAAACGGTAGATGGAACAGTGCCTGGTTTTATGTATGGTTAGGGAGAATATATTGAAGTGGCCATCACCATCATCCGAATCCGTTACAAATTCTGCAAGAATTCCTGGATATTAGTAGAAGAAAATGCACATGTTTCTTTCCTTGCTGAAAAGTAGACGACTCTTTGGTTGAGTCCGACGAACATAAAGCTGTTGGAGATCAATACACCAACCATTTATGACAGCCTCTCTGAGAAAATTGCTTAGCTGTCCACGATAGAAGGTTTTATGCCTGGAGCGTTTAGTCCCAGATCTCGAATAAAATATAGGCAAAGCTATAACCTCAGAATTTTAATTGCCAGCGATTACACGAATAAAGCATGGTGGTTTGGGAAAGGGCGATTG
Organism: Haliotis rubra; assembly: GCF_003918875.1. NCBI lineage: Eukaryota > Metazoa > Mollusca > Gastropoda > Lepetellida > Haliotidae > Haliotis > Haliotis rubra. The sequence goes on from NW_025766264.1 coordinate 40,776, forward strand.
TACAGAAATGATCCTAGCGATAGAGTTTTCATTGAAATTCCTCGACTTCTCGTCGACTAGGTCCATAGTAGGAGTAGTTGTTTGAGCAGGAAAATGGCAAGATGATTTATCAGTTCAAACATTACTCGCCCTTCATTCTAAGGTTCGGCCTGGAGTTTAACCCTCCTTGATGAAGAGGAACACGATGTCTGATGTTTTGTGTTCATCAGAATGGCGGGTCTTTCGCGCGGTTTATCCGTCAAATTTCGTTGCGTGTTCCCATCCAGGGCTATTGTTCTTCATTAATTGAATGTCTAGGACGCTATAAGTAGACACAATATGCCAATGCTGTATCAGCCAGCTTGTCGCACAATCCAAGTCTGTTAACTCTCTATTTGGTTCCATGCCTCTTCAAGAGATTGTTCCACATCAAGTACAACGTTCAAAGCAAACATATTTGGCACCGTTGCTCCAAGCGTGAATCACAGTCAAGGACTTAACGTGGCCATTGGCAACCTATGCTGATCTTCCAACCATTGGACCGCCTCCGTGGTGTAGTGGTTAGAGCGTCAGCCCGGAGAGCGGAAGGTCGCGGGTTCGATCCCCGACTGCGTCATACCAGAAGACGTTAAAATATGGTACTTGTTGGTCCCTGTCTGGCGCTCGGCATTAATGGGTATATCAAGGACTGGTCGGCTCGGAGTCAGTATGTGTCTGAGTGCTTCACTGCGGCATGGTATCTCAGTGGGCTAGCACTATAAAACCAGCTTCAGTCTGGGCTAGTACAAGCAGGCGCACATACACATACACACGCATGCATGCACGTCGTCATATGAGCGAAATATTCTCAAGCACGACGTTAACCCCAATTTCACCTCACCTCACCTTCGACCATTGATTAGACAAATATGAATCATATTACTAATCCTTAGTAGTGTTTTCTTCCAACTGATCATATTACTTTCTTGAGGTACTTGTCAGTTATGTTTTTGATGATCTACCTTCGTCGTCATCTGCATTGAAACATCATAATTAGGTCCGCCCACTTGTCTTATGGTTGTAGCACAGATGCTCCGATTCAATGAGTCACATGTACCAAAACCTCAGATAGGAGGTATTATAAAACTTGGATGGGGATCGGTTTGCAAAATATCGGTTTGGCAAAACCTTCTAAGTGAATTGTCAATAGTTTTTTCTGTTTTTGTTTCGCAATATGCCGTGAAATTAACAACATGTGTTTGACATTTACTGACATCCCATAAAGTCAAATTGTTTTTAACAAATATCTTCCTACTTTATTAAATTCAAGAAATCAATATTGACGAACAGTGTGTAGTCTATGCACATCCTTTATATATTTCTTGGCAATGTAATATCGTCCAACCAACCGCGTAAAACATCATAACTATTATGGACTTACGAGAAATAGTGAAGATTGTCAACAAGGCAAATCGCCTGGAATTTGATCCTATTCAAGAGTCACTTAAGACTGACACTGACGAAAATAATCATTAAGAGTAGTTGTAAAGGAAACATGTTAACAGAGAAACCGCCCTATGTGTCCATCATGACTAGGAAAGTTCATCATATATTAACAAGCCAATCCACTTAGTGAAAATACTCCGTCTTTTAATTTCCTTAATGCTATCTTCCTCAAAACATGTCATGTTTTTGAAGGCATGCTTTAAACTTAAAATGAATAGAACTGTTGTGTTCAAAGATCAAGGGCAGAGCGTTGATCTGTTTGAAAACACTCCCTACTTGAAGCTGTTGTCATCTGTCGCATTTCAATCATCACAAAAATATTTCCTGTTTGTGATTTGATGCACGTGAACGTTTATTCAAAGCGCATGACTTCATCTTATAAAAGTATAATTTACTTAGCTACCTATGCATTTAAACATATTGGTAAGATGTACATACAGACCTACCATATCATTACTCGGGGGGGTCAAACGATAAATAATAACTACCTATCTACTACTTACAATATATTTAACGTCAAGAGACCGTCCCCAGTTGGTTTTGTTCATGAAATAAACATGGGCAGAGAATGTCGGTCTCTTATTAAACGTACATAACCGCTCTGTTGAATAGTATATGCGTATATAATGGCGAATCCGACACTGCCTTAAACGTGAACATCTCCTTCGAAATATGTACCGAGATCTTGACTTAAATTTAATCATCCGTAGCCGTATGCACTTGGTGAACTTGTAATAATTGAAAAGAACTTAAACATCATTTTCCCTGTTTATTCGCGAGGGAAAACAGTTGTTGAAACGTTAGATTTTTTTATTTGATTGTGGTAACTACATATTAGTAAGGTATGAGTGATTTTGTAGCCGATGTGTAGTTGTTGTAGTTTGTGTCGTTGCTGTCCTCGTTGGACTCCACATTTCGGAAACTAAAATGCATGAATTTGAAATCTCGCATGGATAATCCTGCAATGGGATTTTCTCGCATTTTTATACATTATCCCTAATGGAGCCATATTGAAAAGATTACTAGTCCGTTACTCGGTCCTTTGTGTGCAACATGATTGATTATTTTCAACCGTACTATGACCTCATCAAGCTCAAATCAAGTGAATCTTGTAAAATTTCCATTGTTCTCTCTGAAGCTGAGATGTATTGTAACAACAGAAGCATCTCCTTCAATTAGCATGGCTCGTGAACATCTGGGTTAAACTGGACATAAGCAGCCTCTGCTTGTTGGAAGAGGCGACTAACAGGATCGGGCGGTCAGGCTCGACGTCTTGGCTGATACAGGCATCGTATTCCAATTGCGTAGGTCAATGCTCATGCTGTTGATCACTGGATTGTCTGGTCCAGACTAAATTATCTACAGACTGCCGCCTTATATCTGGAACGTTGCTAAGTGCGGCATTAAACAACAAACAAGACTATCAGAGGCCCAAATAAGCTTCGTATCCGGGTAAAATACGCATAGAAAATGTCCAATTACGCATTGAAAAATAATTGTTGCGTACCAATTACGCATTTAAAATGTTGGACACGCAAAAAGTTTAAAACAAATGCGCACGGAATATATTTATAAAAATCGCTTGCGCAATGAAAAAGTCATCGATTGCTGTCAAGTTGTACTCTTAGTATAGGACAAGTGTTGTACTGTCAGTATAGGATGAGTGATGTTTTTATGAAATCATTTCCATTATATTGAAGTTTGTTTGATTAGGTATGATATAAGGCAGGACATACCTGCTTAGTAAACGTACTCAATGACATATATACTTAGGTGAGTAAAATGACTGAAATACGCACATATTTGAAAGCAGTGGGTAACGGAAAATGAAATACCCACTCAACATTCATAATACCCACTCCAAAAAAATACAGTGGGTACAGTACCCACATGAGCTAAATCTTATCTGGAGCTCTGCTAAGACAACATCATTTGGCGTTATAGATATATGAAAAGCTGAGTCGCAGCACTATGTTAAATCTATTTGGATATGACTCTGAAACGACTGTTTACATGACCTGACTGCTTGTGTCCACAGGTTATTGGCTGTGCTTCGCTTGGCGTGGGGGTATGGCTTCTTGTCACCGACTTCGGCGCGAGGAAAGTCACCCCTATTGTGGATAACCAGCTGTATGAAGTGACGACATACCTCCTCATCGCCGGGGGTGGGGCTGTAGCCCTCCTAGCCTTCTGTGGGTGCTGCGGCACAATACGAGAAGATAAATGTGTTTTGTCATTTGTGAGTATAGTATTGTCACATTACTCAAAACGCTGAGTTTAGAGTAATTTTTTATGTGAAATTTACAATGATGGTGATCGCAACATGTTTAGTTGAGGTTAAATGCATAAATGGAACATTATCTAGATGACATTATGTTCTCAATGTAATTCGCCTATTGCTGGTGTCCCCCGCCGTGATATTGCTGGAATATCGCTAAAAGCAGCGTAAAACCATACACATTCACTCACTCACTCAACAACTCAACATGAACAGGTGGTTGGAATGGTCGTATTTTGAGTACAATGAAACCCCATTAATCCAAATACTGCACATTTCGAACATTTGCTAATGTAATATAACTACAATGTATGCTATTTCTCGTTAAAACGTGGATTCGGATTTCATTTGCAACATTGTTATCCTGATATAAGAGGTTTCACTATGGATGTAAATATATACCTGGGTTTCACCGCGAGAGGAGAAATACTCAAGGGTTTCACTGTGAGCCTATGTACATGACCGTTTGGCCATGATTTTGTTGAAGCACTGTTTTTCAGTTATTTACCTTTGGAGCAGCAGTTTACATGTATTTTCTTATTTCAGTATGGCACAACGTTAGCTATAGTATTAATAATACTGGGCGTGGCGTCAGGCTTGTCGTTTTTCTTCCGGGGCGCAGTAAGTATACCTTAAAACTCTGGGAATGAAACAAACACTGAACGCTAACCTCAACATATAATGATGTTATACATTATATTGTATAGCTTATTTCCTATGTAGTATTGCGCAAAGGCGCAGAATTATTACCCCGGATAACCTAAGCAGCCGGTGAGGCGCAAAAAAGTCAATAATCACTTGACTTATCCCATCGGGTACCCATTTTCGGCTGGGGGAACAGAGGCAATTTTCAACAGATTCACTTGGTGAGACTACCTGTATCACATGTGCTTCGTTGTGGGGCAGGACTGAAGTCTTAGAAACTCTCAGGAGTCGAAGCTGCCAGACACGGTCACCCATCAAGGACTCTCCGCGCTCAACGTTGCTTAATTTCATCTGACCGTGACCTGAGCTCCATGCACAGGACCACACACCACCACTTATACAACGTATTGGGGCACGAGTCGTCTGGGATGCTGCAATAATTTATGCAAAGTTGCGTCCCCCGGGCAGCAAGACCTATGATCTTGGGTTCGAATCCCGGTTCGTGTATATCTAGGTTTCTCTGCGCCATAACTTGCCCGTGGGGTTCATCTATGTGTAAAAGGGTGAAAGCTGTGAAATTGCTAGAATATTGCTAAAAGCAGAGTTAAACCAAACTCACTCACTCACCCAAGTATTCGCTCGTCATGCGGAAGGCCTATATTGGTTTCACCACATGACTACAACGTGAAACCCATTTCTGTTGATTCCAATTATGACATTGCTGTAATAGCCTAAAAACGGCGTAAAACATTACTCAGTGATTGTATCAATTGTTTCTTTCAGCTTGCTTCTCACATAAAGTCCCGTATGCGCGACACGTTAACGGAAAAGTACGGCGTAGGTACACGAACGTTACCTGAACACAAGCGCATCACGGAGGCGTGGGACTCCATGCAGCGACAGGTACGGCTCCAGAACGTGGTCGTCGACACATTTCCATACATCATCCCCTAAATGTGTTAACGGTTTCGTATATAACCATTACCTTATGAAATGTAGCATGTTCACCAGAACCTGGTTAACTCGGTGTGAATCCCATTTCTGGTGTCTCCCCCCCCCCTAGTGATATTGCTGGAATATTGCTAAAAGCGGCGTAAAACAATACTCACTCACCCGCTAGTTAATTTGGACGCTATATCGCTCTGTGAAATCGTTCTTTCGGATTAATGTCTCCCTAAATTTGTAAATCCAAGATTCCGTAGTTGTCAATTTATTTACCACACAATTATATTGTGGATCTTCCGAAACGGAGTTTAATTCCAGAAGAACGAGGTTTCATGATGGATTTCTTTAATGAATAGCAGATGTTTCCAAACTAACGGGGTTTCCAAACTAACGGGGTTTAGGCTAACGAGGTTTCCGTGCTAACTGGTTCCTTTACTCGCAAACGGGTTTTCTCGACTAACGGTTTTTGACAGAAAAACATGCATTTAGCAACTAACGGTCTGACAATGTGCTGTTAAGGGACTATCGGGATCTCTTGACGAACGATCTAGATCTAGGGGTTTCCTTTCTAACGTGGTTTACAGACTAACGGGTTTCACTTTAGTTACATTATCCGTGATTTCCCGATCCCTCTTTCAGCTCGGCTGCTGTGGCATCTCTGGCGACAGCACTTCAACCGATTCCTGGGCATTCTATTCCACTAACACTTTGTGGTATATTGAGATGCAGAATGACCGTGAGTGTAACTGTAAATATTCAGTGCAAGTAAAGATTCAAGTAAAGATTCAAGTAAATGTTCAATGCAATAAGTGTTCAATGTAAATATATGTTCAGTAGAAATTAATCTTCAATGCAAATAAATGTTCAGTGTGATATATAGGGAATCTCACCCAAGTGTCATCTGATATCAATTATATCAACACGAGTTGATAAAGTTACAAATATCCGAGGCTTGCCGAGGATATTTTACTTTATCAACGAGTGTTGATATATTGATATCAGAAGAACTGAGGGTGAATTCTATTATCATCAAAATCACTCTTCATTAATTTTCAATGAAAATGTACATCTCTGAACATGGTACTGCCATTACACTTGCAGTGCAGTGATGTCATGGCATTGTGACGTCATCAAGTACGCTGACGTCATAGCATTGTCAGGGCATTGTACAAAATCTACTGTCAAAGCGATATCTCCTAGGAGATATCGTTTGATCTCACACAAGCGATATCTCCTGTGGAACACAGTTTTGGATGATAAATATCAGTACAAAAACATGTTCAGTGTGATATATATCAGTGCAATTAGATGTTCAGTGTAAATGTAGATGTTCAGTGCAATTAGATGTCCATTGTAAATGTAGATGGTCAGTGTAAATATATATCTTTACTTTTAACAAGTCCTCAATTCAAGAACCGTTACGGTTCGGGGTAGAATGAACCTTCAGTAACCCATGCTTGTCGTAATAGGCGGCTAACGGGATCGGGTGGTCAGGCTCGCTGGCTTGGTTGACACATGTCATCGGTTCCCAATTGCACAGATCGATGCTCATGCTGTTGTTGATCACTGGATTGTCTGGTCCAGACTCGATTATTTACAGACCGCCGCCATATGGCTGGAATATTGCTGAGTGCGGCGTAAAACTGAACCCACTCACTCACTCACACCTCAATTCAAATAAATACTCAGTGCAGCTAATTCTTCCTGTGCATATATATTCACTGCAATAAACTCGCTCACTCAGCTTGATTCGTTCGTTGTTTCCACACTGTGTATTCTTTTCCTAATGTAGTGCAAGGCATTTATTACCATATATCTTTTTTCCCATTTATGTTTATTTGAAACCTGTATTTGTAACCCTCACAGTCTTGCGTTTTCATTTTGTTTAGTTATATTTCGCTCAGCATTGGTGCCATGGACTGAAGACACTTGTTCTCATTCTATAGTCCTGTTGCGAGGAATTTCAGAATCCAATACAATTTGGAATTGAAAATATATTATCCATAAACACATCACATGTTAAAGGTTTGGTTAAAAACAGACCGAAGCTGAAGTGTTTTCAAAACGCTTAGTGTCCCAAAGGTTTTATAGAAACAAGGATTTCTTTTTAACTGTAAAAGAAACCCAGTGAGATAGAGCCCTTCGATTTGATTGTCCACAGGAAGAGGTTTGGTTAAAAACAGACTGAAGCTGAAGTTTGTCCAAAAGCTTAGTCTCCCAAAAAGTTTGACAGAAACTAGGATTTCTATTTACCTGTAAGAGAGAAACCCAGTGAGATGGGAGCTCCTCAATTTGCATGTCAGCAGGAAACTGAAAAGAAATTGAAAACCAAACTCCGTCCCATCATACCTCACCCCCTCAGCCAACCCCACCCGCACCCTTCTCTAAACACATGGCGCCAATGCTAGCTGACTGCCCTACGTATCCTTCAGTTCATCTGTTGTGCTCTTTTTGCTTGCTTTTGTTTCGTTGCTTCCCACTAACGTTATGTCTTGCGTGCTGAATTGGCGCGGTCATCAGACAAGGCTCGTTTTCCATCAGAAGGTAAGAAGCTCCAGATGGTGCCGGACAGCTGCTGCCGGGAAGGGGACAAGGCCATCTGCACGGGACAAACCTACTTCCCCGGACCCCCCAACCATCTCAACCCTCAGAAGGAGAGGTTCAAAAAGATAAACCCCACCTCTACACCACAGTGAGTACTGGTCGAGCCTATACTGACTGACTGAGTTTGGTTTTACGACACTTTTAGCAATATTCCAGCTACATCCACGGCGGGGAACACCAGAAATGGGCTTCACACATTGTACCCATGTGGGGATTCGAAGACGGGTCTTCGGCGTGACGAGCCAACGCTTTAACTACTAGACTACCCACCGCCCGATCGAGCCTATAAGCCTGGTTGGTTTGTTGTTTAACGCTGCACTTACTTCAATATTCCAGCAATATGGCGGCGGTCTGCGCCGAACAATCAAGTGATCAGCAGCATGAGCATCGATCTACACCAGCCAGTCAGCGAGCCTGACCACCTGATCCGTCAGCATGGGTTACTGAAGATCAATTCTAACCCGGATCTTCACGGGCTATGATAAAGCTGACCAGCTCTGGAAGCGTTGGGTTAAAAGATACCCATGTGTGGATCATGACTGCGTTAATTTTTTCGTCATAAATTCAAAGGTTTTGTTAATTCGAGATTTGACCCGGGCTGTCATACAACTTGAATATTGATGATTCGCGATGATTTGTAAAAACACCCACCAGCTCCAGAATTACATTACCGTCATGAAGGTAGGCCTTCATAAACCCATGCTTGTCGGTCGGAAGCGATTCGTTTTGGGTTGTAGCGTTGCAGCGCTGAGCAAAAGGGAAAATAATCAGCGCATGCGCCCAGTTTCACCTGGGTTCAGGGGTGTGAAAGAGGATTGGGATAGCCTGGTGGTTAATGCGTTCGCTCGTCGCGCCGAAGACCGGGTTCAATTCCCCACATGGGTACAGTGTGTGAAGCCCATTTGTGGGTGTCCCCGCCGTGATATTGCTGGAATATTGCTAAAGCGGCGTAAACTTTAAACTCACTCACTCACTCTCGAGATGCTGAAATGTCAATCTGACACGCTAGACGCACGTGACCGAGGGGTTAGAGTGAGAGATGTGGAGCGTTTGCTAGAAATAACAGAAAAAATCCCACACTATTGGTAATCTGGATCCTAAAGCGGTTGCTCATCTTGCCCAGTGTTCGAATCCGCCCATGGTCACAGTGTGGGACTTCCAGGTCTGATCTCCATAGTCGTGAAATCACAGATTGCTCTGACAATCATGCTGAGCCTGTGGCTTATGTCGAAATATCATCATCATCACCATCATCATCATCTTATGTTATTCGTTTTTCAGGGCTGTTATGACCAGCTGATGGTTTATTTGTTGACGTATTCCGCCGTTGCTGGCATAGTTTCTGCAATCGTGCCGATCTTTTTGGTAAGTTTAGTCTAAGAGAATTTTTACACTAGTACATAGAACCTCGAAAAATGTGTTTGGTGCTTATCGCTTCTATGGAGGAACAAGTATCATTTGGCTGTAGTTTTAGTCTGTTTTTGAGCTATGACAGTAGAGCTATTCATGTTTTTTAGTCTCTTTTCTACAAGTGAGCCGTATAATATGTTGCTTTCATCAAAACCCCCACCCTCGTCCAAGCTTTAACTCACATTACGTTAAGTCAAGCTCACATCGGACCTGGGTACCATCATGGTTGTTCATCGGTAATTTTACATTTGAACATCTGTGTAGGATTAGTTTGTACCCGACACAAATCGAAGATATGATGGCACATAAGCATAGGGTATTTCTGATAACACGCTAAGTTTATGAAGCACATTCTTGTGACTACAGTCAAATACCTTTGTGTCAGACGTACGATTGTATCGAAGAAAACGTTTGGTTGTGCTTATTCATAGTTTAAACATTATTTTGCGATTGTGCCGAACCTCAGATGACTCTCGAAATATTTACGGTGTTTCCTTCATCTTCGATACAACGGTGTTTGTGTATGTAGCATAAATATTCAGTGGCTTGCAGATATTGGACGAATTGGTTTTCTGCAAGCTTAACAACAATAACCACCCAAGAACATGCTCAAATGATTTTGTTTTTGATTGACATTGTCTTCGTATATTTCAGATCTTTGGTATCATAATGTCATTCTGTCTGTGCGTTAAGAGTAAGTGAATTCGTCACCGGACGACGAGGTAGAGTTATAGGCCTTTGAAGAGTACTTTCAGTCCAATCAGGCAGTGCCTACTTTATGCAAATGAGGACACGTGACACTCAAACGGTAATCATATGATCAAGATATGAAACTGACATGATATGGCGATATTTCGGTTGAAAACAGTTGTCCGGAACTTGTGGATTAAAGGCGTTTTTAAAGATGCAACATCTGTGATGACACAAGTCCGGAGCGGTTATAAAGACGTAAACTACTTTCACAAAGGCGGATCCATGGAACGGAAGGAGTTTTATATCGAATTCATCGAAGCGTTGCCGGGAGTCCAGATTCGGATACTAGTTCCACCGAGCAGACTTGAACAAGGGATGAAGCCTGTTTCTATATTGTGTTTTCAGTATATTGTGCGCTGCCGAACTTACGTATTTACAAATTTATGAATGTATGCGACAATGGAGACTGATGATTGTTATTATTATTATGTGTTTTCAATCCAGTGTTCGTATCCTGCAACATGACGATTCAGAGATTGCTGTAAGCAACTTTTCCCTTACGTTTCAAATCCACTCTTTCTCACATTCCCCAGTCAGTTGCCTTCATGGAAAAATGGCCCATCTACTCGGCAGCCACCAGCGCGAACTTGTTCCCCACGTCTCGAGGGGCTTCCACATCCGGGCCTTGCACGCATGCGCAGAGTGCATATGATAAGAAGAAAGAGTGACGAGGCCGGCAAGAAATGGTACAGCGTGTTTTCGTTTGTTTTCCATTGCTTGTACTCGAGGGTGAGAAGGATTTTTCTTTTCGTAACGTAATATGTTGATTTTTGTTATTCAAGGTTTGGCGTTTCACAAATCGGGCTTTTCTTAATGAAACTGTTTTTCCGGAATAATGTCATTTGTTTATGACATTGATATGCTAGTCTGGTTGCTATGCTCCTGACATCGTAGAGACCGTCAGCAGAGACAGTTAAAACTAACAAACTAACACAACAGTATGTTGGCATATGCGTCGCAAACAAATATGAAGTATAATACTGTCATATCCCCTTGAAAATGTGTAAGCTCGATTCCAGAACTGTATTTGCATTTATTATCCCGAAAATATCAGGCTGTGTCTCCAGCGGAGATGAGGCTGCCATGAAATGAACATTGCTTCGTGTATCATAGTGACGTCATCGGTTTCATTACGTCATGACTCTTGCCTGTAAAGCCTGTGTGATGTACATTTTGTTTATACGGCGGATTTCCTCCCTGTTTATGAAGTATAAAAGCTGGAAGAATGATTGAATGCTGGTAGAATCTAACACTCCTGACACCCGTATTAAATATGTTAACACCCGTGGATAAAGAAATTTAAACTCACTGGACGCTGTCGCTGAAGAATCACGATGGGATTTATTTCATCCATATTGAATTATAGACACCGAATCGTTAATAGTGAACAGTGATAAAGTAGCTACCACACAGGTGATTAGTGTAATATATACATATAGTTTAGTTGGTCGTAACTAATGGGTCGAAGAGATCGGTCGTTAACAATATGTCCTTGAGCTATGACTGTTATAGTATCTACTCACGCAGAATGTCAGAATGATGTTCGATCCTTTAGCCAGTGTCCTTCGACCTGTATCAGATGACTTTTCTATTTAGGTTAATAGTGTGAGGTATTTTAGCATCGGAGAATACTGTTCGAGCTCATGTAGAAAGATTCATTTATTACCTGTCATAAAACACATCTATCATGATAGTATTCCATCGCTGGTCCAAACCATGTGCTTCATCTATATCTCCATGACAACAGCTTAAACGCTGTGACCAATACGTTTTTACATAAATTTCATTTCGTTTTTCAAGTGAATTTGAATGTTTTTCTAAAACTAAGACATTTGACTGTTCATTCTGTTTTCTATTTAAATATTTCCTGTCAAAAAGCCTGATCCGTAATTTAATATGTGCTACATAGCAGTAATATATTATCTGTTCACAAGGGACTTGCGAAATCGGCTGAGGCACACAATTCGATTGCAGAGTACGGTCCACCAGACCTAGCAAAGACCTATGATCGCCAGATTCACCCTGACCGTGTTTGTCCGAAACTTTACCCATGTGAGATGTCACAAAATAAATAGCGGG
>NW_025766265.1:0-52929 GCF_003918875.1 Haliotis rubra
GTTTGTCCTGCCTCAGGACCTGAAATGAAACATTAAATGCATTCCGTTGTGAATCACCAGTTAAGGAAGAAGACAATTCGTGCCCACAATGCACAAGCACCTTTTTATTCATGAGAAAAATCTTTCAACTCACAATAGAAATTATACCGACGGTTCTAGTTTAATTATGACTGAAAAACAATCTATAATTTCATTATGTTTTCTATTAGAGCTTGTTACAAATATACATATACATATACACCTTTAGTTACAATACAAAATAAGGAAAAACACTAAATCCATCAAATACACCTATATGTAATGTCTTTCAATGGAGAAAAACTTGACAGATTATCCATAACGGAACCGTGTTTATGATATCCGGACCGATAGGTGCAACTGTCAGTAGAATATGAGTGTGTGAGGGAATGAGTTTAGTTTCACACCGCACTCAGCAATATTCCAGCTATATGCTCACGGTCTTTGAATAACTAAAGTGTGGTCCCTTTACATTCGAGTGATCAATAGCATGAGCATCGATCTACCTAAATGGGAATCGATAACATGTGTCAACCAAGTCAGCGAGCCCCCCTCCCGTCACAAGCACAGCAGGATCTGATAAAATACATATTTAAACGCTATGGACATAAGGTGCAAACCGTAGACAGGTGGAAAGGATTGAAGCAGACATTCAGTTTCAAACTCACCTACTGCTGACTTTGACAGTCCGATTCCTTCTCTGTTTCATCCTCTTCCCCATGTCATCTTCAACACAGCGAAGAACTGAACTTGATTTTGTTAAAGAGGCGGTTGTTCTTGGACCGATTTTGTCCGGCGAAGATCATATGGGTTGCATTCAAGGGCCTCTGTGTACTGGGTGTTGAGGAGGACATCATATTCGCTTGGTAGTGCTTCTTTTCACACTAGGGCTGAGCAGAACTTTCCACACATCTTCATCATGGATCTTAATGGATTCATAAGAGATGATCTCGAGCAAAAGGTTCTTGGGTAGGTCACTCACTTTACATCTAGTTGTATTTTGACGCATAATCTCATCTGCGTCAAGGGTTTTCTCATCAGTTCGTCTCTGGAAACACTGGTGACTGTGGGTTTAAAACGTTTCGTGTTGTCTGTCTTAGCAGCAACTTCGGAAGGACGCTTGAAAGAATCGGTCATGGTTGTTGGAGATACTTATTGGAGTAACTTCCAAAGAGTGTAGTTATGCGCTAGAGATAGTGCAAATATAACACGTTGAATGTTTTGAGCTTTCTTTTATACCGTTTTTCGTTGTGCGTCACTGATAGATAAAAGTGTTGTTCATGTGGTCACGATGTCGAGGACACATCCATGTTCACACAATGGATGACGTCAGAGAACATTTTTTTCGTTTTACTCTGGTCGTGACGAACGCGACTTGATTTTTTAGGGTTAGGGAAGGAGATACCCCAGACTGCTTCCCAACAGACTTTGTCCATAAGTTTGAATTTCCTCGAGCCAAAGATAAGTTGACAATGCAAGTAATCACAACGATATAGATGATAAAGATTTGAGAAAAATACAGTTTTCGTCTTTGCTATTCTTTTGGCAAATAGTCTCCAGGGCTCTACTAAGATCTAATCCTTTCGATAGGGTTGTGCCTCAACGGTGTCTTCCATTCTTGTGAAACCATGATCTCATAGTTTGTAGCTTTATTACTTTAAAACTACATGGTGTCAAACATGTACTTTTAAAAAGAAACAAACCATGGAATTAACTATTAAATGCTTTTGAAAACTTCTTGTTGTATGCATAGTTACGTTTTTTGGTTTTATTTGTTTTGCTCAAAATAATTAAGAAACCAGTTCTATCTATTTGTATTCAATGTCTATAACTTAATACAGCGAGCTCATGTTCCTTTAACATTTGGTTTTTTTCCCCAGCCTCAAGACATGAAAAGAAGTGGTATCACATCTCCCCTCCCCCCATCCCCATCCCCCCTCTCTCCCTCCTTCAACGATAAACAATAAACATTTCTAGTAGCATATACCCTTATATGGAAAACATACTACTGCAACCGTGTCGCTTTCTCGGCAAAATGGTTCTATTTTTTTAACTGTTGGAACACGACAGATTTAACAGCTGACATTCCAATTGAGGGTGACTGATGGAATCCAGACCCGCGAGACAAATCGCGGAAAACGTAGTAGGACTTCCATATACGGGCATTCGTTACTATGCACCGATTCTGCTTCCTCAAGGCTCCGTTAATGAATTGCAATTGGTGCAGCGTGATTACAGAATGCCCTTTTGACCTTTCTGACCAGTGATACCGTGCACACCTGTGACGTTCAGTTCATGAGTTGGAAACAGTTCCCCTCCCGGCGAGACTAATCGCGGAAACGTAGTAGGACTTCCATATACGGACATTCGTTACTATGCACCGATTCTGCTTCCTCAAGGCTCCGTTAATGAATTGCAATTGGTGCAGCGTGATTACAGAATGCCCTTTGACCTTTCTGACCAGTGATACCGTGCACACCTGTGAGCGTTCCGTTCATGAGTTGGAACACGGCAGACCAACAGCTGGCATTCCAATGGAGTGTGACTCATGGAATCTAGCCCCCGCGAATATCGCGGAAACGTAGTAGGACTTCCATATACGGGCATTCGTTACTATGCAACGATTCAGCTTCGTTAGGGCTCAGTTAATGAATTGCATTGGTGCAACATGTTTTTAGAATGCCCTTTGACCTTTCCGACCTGTGATATCGTGCACACCTGTGAGGGTTCATGACCTATGCCTATGAACTTGCTCCTTGATGCTGTCATCGTTCACGTGACTCCTCGTCTCGTATTAACCGGAAGTCTGATGACGTCAGACTTCCGGTCACGTGACAACACCTCCTCGATGAGGTGCTTTACTTATTAAATTTACCCTACTCTGACTCACTCCAAAACCATTCGCTTCTCAAGTTAACAGACGTTCTTCTAACTGAGATTTTGCATGTCACACTAACCAGGTCACGATGCCAGATATCACTGGTGTAACAGCGTCTATGTGTACACCCCAGTGTAGTGTGCACAGTACAACTGTAGAGTCAGGTACAAGGTGAGTGTGTGGTGATCAATGACATTCTGTTTTCCATCAAATACCATTGACGAAAACGATTCTCGAAATATAGGTAAAGACAAGCAGTGTTGTTACTCTAACAGTCTATCTTTGAGGATTTAGGTTGCATATGCTAGCATACAAATATACCTGTGTATTACATACTCTTACCCGGAGACCTTCATGTTGTTTACAAACGATTGTTCCTTTTAAAGTGGCAGTTACACTTTCATGAATTATGTTAATTACATGGTGTTTGTGTTCGTGTCAACGTTAAATTTACCCCCATTCATTAAGACCATCTGTACATTCAATGTCTTATAGTTATATAGTTGCCCATATGCACATGTATCTCAGCTACCTAACCCTTTATCAATGAGTCTGTCTCAAAACTACCCTGATCAGAGTTCAATTTTTCGAAAGGCTGTAGGCCCGTGGAATTTGAAATTTGCAGTCATTCTGATTGTGACGTAATGTCTACCACGTTACAATACCCTGTCTTCCAAATGGTATGTCTGTGTGTTCTGTTCCACCACCTGTTACGCAGCTTCATTGAATTACAATTCCAGTACGATATACAATGGCAGAGGTGACAACAAAGTCAGTGATAAATAATATTCTCTCATCAGAAGCAGTGCTCACGTTTTTAAAATACGATGTTCGTAGATGATCACAGAATGCTGGACACCACTGTCCTCAAGGGACAATCTCAACATTGGTGTGCTGCAGTACACAGCCATATCACACAAACAATCTTGGTTATTAGTGTCACATTTCATGTGTAAAGAAACTGTGGAACATGAATTGGAATGGATGAAAGGCTCAACTGTAAATAGTATGTTAACTAGGAACATGAACACAGAAGGAACAAAGTTCATCTGTAAAACGTATCTTATTTTTTTCCAGAATGTGGATAGGAATGAGACTTGCATTGGCGACGCTTCTGACGTTGTTGCTGGTGCTGCCTACTGTGAAATCACAGAAAGTGTCAACTTTAAATGGCCCACTTCTAGGACAACAACTGTCAGTGTTGGGCAAGTCTCTTGACGTATTCTATGGAATCCCATATGCGAAGCCTCCTGTAGGCGATCTACGCTTCAAATACCCTCAGCCTTCAGAGTCATGGGGACCGGAAGTAAGGGATGCACAAAACCCGACGCCATCTTGCTTCCAACCAATAGGTGCTCATAACACAGATGAGAAGCACAAGCAGATGCCCGATGATTACAGTGAAGACTGCCTCCATCTTACAGTGTGGGCGCCATCAGACAATAGTGGCAATCTGGCAGTGATGGTCTGGATTCACGGCGGAGGCTTCTATTTTGGATCTACAAGACTACCACTGTATGAAGGAAAATACATTGCAGCAGAGAATGGAGTCATCGTTGTTTCAATTAATTACAGATTGGGGCCTTTAGGGTTCAGCTACCTTGGTCCAGATACCATCCCTGGCAACATGGGCTTGATGGATCAAAGATTAGCCTTACAGTGGGTGAAAGACAATGTTGCCAACTTTGGTGGAGATCCAACCCGAGTCACCATATTTGGAGAAAGTGCTGGTGGTGTCTGCGTGGGTCTACACCTGGTGTCACCTCTGTCACGTGACTTGTTTGACAGAGCAATCACACAGAGTGGGACCCTCACTTGCTCATGGACATACATGGCGCCCAAAACAGCAAAAGGAAAATTGAAGAGATTTGCTGATCTCCTTGAATGTCCTTCATCTTCAACTGATACAGAGATATATGACTGCTTGAAGACAGCAGATGCACAAACTATGGCAGACCTTCAGCTTGTTTTGTTAGATGAAGGAACAACATTTCCTCCAGTTGTGGATGGGTACTTTGTCTGATGATGACCCTAAAAGTCTTCTGTCCACTGGCTCCATCAAGCAGACCAGTGTATTGCATGGTTTTACTAAAGATGAGACAACACTGTTTTCTGCAATGACATTGAAACGTTCCCTGAGAAACGTGTCCACACTACCTGAAGCACTGATTTTAAGTCGTCAAGAATATGATAGTTTTCTTTCATTTGACATTGTCACTGGAAAGGACATTGGAGAGTCTATTCGTCTATTTTATGAAAGTCAGATACCCCTTCTAAAGGACACGGACTATTTTGATGTCGTAACTCGTGCAACTTCAGACAGGAAATTTAAGTGTCCTCATCTTGAGTTTGACAGATTGTACTCTCCTGCCAACCCTACCTATGTCTACAGTTTTAATCGCCGACTGTCAGTTAGTCCAAATCCACAGTGGATGGGAGCACCCCACTGGTACGAGCTTGACTTTGTGTTTGGTTGGGTTCTGGATAAGTCTCTGGGATGTACAGAGGAGGAGATGGAACTCAGCAGGACCATCATGACGTACTGGACCAACTTTGCCAAGTCGGGGTGAGTGAGTGAATGAATGAGCGAGTGAAATGGTATTATTTTAAATGACATCATGTAAATGTTACTAATCAGGACGATCAATATTTTGTTTCAAATATTCAAGATCTTCTGAAGTTTTCGTATCTATATACAGCAATCCGAACGCTCCTGTCCCCATCAAGGTGAACTGGCCAGCCTCTGACAACACTAATCTCTCCTACATGGCCCTTGACGTGGGCAGCAAATTAGCAGCAGGACACGGGGTAGTCCACCACGAATGTGTTTTCATCAACAGGATTCTACCCATGATTTCTAAAGGTAATAGTATGATGGGATATCATTTTTTAACAGTTACATGCAATACATGTTTTTATGTTGAAATCACTTAACGGAATACCATAAGTTCATTTCAGTATGGTCCAATCAAGTGGTTCATTCAAATGCTATAATGCCATTATGTCTGTGCCAACATGTACCCATTAAGAGTTTTCTCAGAATTTTCATGTTAATTTCAAAATGTCACTACTGATATGCCTGGTCCTTACAGTTTGATCGTAGAGATAATTTCTAGTGTCTGTGCTTCTCCTACCTGAGACGATATGCTCCTAGAGGCAGTGGGGTAGCCTAGTGGTTTAAACGTTTGCTCGTCATGCAGAAGACCCAGGTTCAATTGCCCACATGTGTACAATGTGCAGAGTCCATTTCTAGTGTCCCCCCGCCATGATATTGCTGGAATCTTGCTAAAAGCGGTGTAAAACCATACACACTCTCTCCCTCCCTCACCTTTATGCTAAAAGTAAATAACTGTAACAAGATAAGGGCAACAATACCCCAGATGCGTCTTATTGCAACATGATCGACTGAAGGCTGCAAATTGTTGAGAATGTACATTGTTTGTTCATGATACAAACGTGCAGCCAGGGAAATCATGAATTTATCCTTGTGTTTCAGACCCACCGGAAGGGCAGGAGTATTGCACAAAAGGATGAAAGTACAGCATTATAATACTCAGAGCCGCACTATAATAATCTAACAATAAGGTTTGACATTGCCAGGAACAGATTATTGTCCAAAGTCGTAGAGAGTCCTCAGAGATACTGTGACACCTATAGTCTACACTCAACCACCAACCCTATGTAGCCATCAATGATGTGATGAAATAAATAATTTGCCAGCATTCTGTTGTTCATTATGGTGGGTACCCAATCTTAGAAACACTGCATAGCTCACATAGGCAGTATTATTCCCATGGGGTTGAGAATGATGATTGAAGATATATGGATGTCCTGTTTAGGAAACAAACAGACCTGTATTTAGCATATACTATCATCCGAAAAGATTGGTATATTAATGCATTATTTATATCAGCATCCGATAAGTCAGATGCAACTCCGTATAGTTATGTATCACTTTTAAGCTGGAACTACAATCCGTTTGAGTCAGAAACGGACCGATGAATTGCAAATTTTATCATTGTACAAAATTGCCACATAAATATAAATAGTACACATGTTTATCATTTACTAATACCCAACAGCTTTCTTATATTTGAAAACTAATCTTCATAAAGTTTGTATATAATTTTCATTTTCGATAATTCTACACCACCTTAAATCTCCAACAAACCGCTTACAAACACAAAATGAACAGTCAAAAAGTAGTTTCTGTCGGTATGTGCAAGACGTCACGGAGTGCGGTTTAATCGAATGAAATGCACTGATATGCGTTGGTCTCATATAATTCCCCTGATTGATATGCTTTACTTGTGTGGAGGTTTAATATTATTGCATAGTGTCAGTGTTGCTATATTTAGCTTGCATCGGGACTACTGTAAAATTATAGCACCTTCACGTTGTCGGCCTCACGTTGTCGGCCTCCCCACGTTGTCAGGCTCGGTGACTGCTCATACAAACAGTCGTCAGAAAGTTTGGGAAACAAGGTTTTTCAACGAAGCTGTTCACCGACTCCAAATTATGCATGTCATCCAGCGATGTCCCAGATATTACCATACGACCAGCAGCACAGTGCAGTAGTGTCTCAAATGAACATAATTTACAGAAAAAAGCAGTTCATGTTAAAAATATATAATAAAAAGGAGCTCTGAGACTTTCTTCATTTTCAGACAGTTAAACTGAAATCTAGACTTGCCACATATTTTAGACTTGCATGGGCTTTCTTAGAAATCTTTGTTGCAGGGACTGTATGACAGACTAAATACAGTACATGTCTGGTGACTAGTGAGTGAATGAGTTCAGTTTTACGCCGCACCTGGCAATATTCCAGCTATATGGCGGCGGTCTGTATATAATCGAGTCTGGACCAGACAATCCAGTGATCAACAGCATGGGCATCGATCTGCGCAATTGGGATAAGATGACATGTGTCAACCAAGACAGCGAGCCTGACCACGTGCACCCGGTCCCGTTAGTCGCCCCTAGCGACAAGCATGGGTTATTGAAGATCAATTCTAACCCAGACCTTCACGGCTGTCCGGTGACTAGTGTTTCCCCTATACAGTGCCCTTTTTAGTTGGCGCCTGGCTGTTTTTATTTGAGCGCCTTGCTGTTTTTGTTTGTCGCCTTTCACTTCTTTGCTATAAAATAATTCATGTTAACACGTATGCATGTATGATTTTTAATTCAATACTTGTAAATCTGTCACTGCATGCCCATTTTGGAATAAGGGTGCCCCTTTGGAAATTCTGTCGTCCTGCCTTTTGGATCCTGGGGAAAACACTAGTGATCCTGGCCCCACATAAAATGGGGGTTTGTCTTTTGCATTCAACAATATATCGCCTTACCTCGAAAACACGAATGTTAGCTTGTATGCACAAAACTCTGTGAATAATTAGATATGCTATTACACGCCATGAGTAAAGAGAGTACTTGGTGTGAAAGTGTAAAAAAAAATTACACCTGGGCCTAGATTTTCGAAGGTCTCTTAGCGCTAAGATAGTCGTAAGTGCCATACATTAACATTAACTTACGACTATCTTAGCTTCGAAAAATCTAGGCCCTAGATTTAATAGAGGAAATACGGTAGATGAGGGGCATGTAAATAATCGAATGTCGGCCAGACACTAATATTTGAGTTGGGTGGGGTGAGGGTGCAATTTAAGTCCTCGCCGCACGGTCACGGTGACCTGCATATATCATTGTCGTCAAGCATGATCTACCCATCCAGCAGGACGTTTTGAACAGGCAGCATAGGATTCAGTTTTCCCCTCTGTATGCAGTCTTGGCGGGTCCTGGGTTCGTTAAAACACTCATGTGTCGAGCTCTGATATGTCGAAGTCACTGTTGTGTTGAAGTGAGAGCTTTGTCCCTTGTCACCCTTTTGCGGTTGTGTCGAACCCCAGATAATAATTGGGGGTCCCCGGGGCGCCCATGTTTGTGAGTCGAGGTAAAACCAAGTGACTCGATAACTGTAAAACGAGAAATTTTCCCGCCTTTAAATCTTATTTTTTTAAATTGTTTTTAAATATGTTATATTATAGTATAATATGGAATAAAGTGAGTATCGTCAGCATACTGTCCTAGTTTATGTTCAAAATCATTAAGTGTTAGACCAAAAAGTTAACTTACGAGATTTTTAACATCAACAGGAAGTGGGACTCAAGCTTGGTTTCACCATCGAATCAAAGAGATATAGTGTATATTGTATTGATAAGTGTAACATTCAACTTCTGCGTAAAACAAAACACATGGCTTTAGTAGCTTGATGACAGAGATTTGACATAGATCATTTGAAAGAACATTTTCTATCAAAAATAACTTCATGAAACATAATAACAGTTTTCACCTAACTGGTTGAAATATCCAATTAGAACATACCTATGTATACATTGATGTTGCCCTAATTAATCCCTATTCTAGTGTGTAACTAATGGGAGTAAATCGGGCACTTGGACGTCGGGTATGCAGGCTTCATCAGTGTAGCCGATTACTAACACACTAACCCGTTTCACTGTATACTTCAAAATCTACCCCAACCGCTTGCAAGAAATTCATGAGACATTTTCAATAGAATAATCAATATCTAACCCCATATACAATCACACAACCTCGTTCCCAGTCACCCAAAATGAAATATTCCCTACTTTTTTAACTGTAAATATGAATCTCGGGTAACTGAGTTAATATGAACAGTTTCTTGAGCGGAGCTGTACCTCGACTTGAGGTGGAGAATCAGCAAGTCATCCAGCTAGGCCGTCAGCCTGATTAAGTATGTGTAGACTAGACACAGGGGGACTTTGGCCATTCAGTTAATGGTGTTTGGAGGGGGATAAAATGACATGATTTTAACCATGTCATCAAACAATACAGGTTTTTCCGGGTTTTCTGAAACAAATATATAATAGTAGTAATAATAATGATGGGTATTATATAGCGCTGTATCCATCCACAAGGTGCATGCTCAACGCGCATATGGGCCCTGAGGAATTTCCTAGTGGCCCAATAAAAAGTAATAAATATAGTTGTCCATAAAACGGTATGCAGTCAGATGATCCTGACATATCCCGTAGTGGTTCCTGAACAGTATCGGACTGAAAGAATGGGTGAGTGAGTCCGTACGTGCGTGCGTCCGTGAGGGAGCGAGGAAGGGAAGGAGCGAGGAAGGGAAGGAGTGAGTGAGTGGGTGATGGACTCTCGTGATGAAAGTACAATACTGTTGTACAACACTCAATCACTTATGCACGCACTGCCTCACTCACTCTAAAACCATTCGCTTCTCAAGTTAACAGACGTTCCGGACTCACCTGTAACTGAGATTTTGCATGTCACACTAACCAGGTCACGATGCGAGATATCACTGGTGTAACAGCGTCCATGTGTACACCCCAGCGTAGTGTCCACAGCACAACTGTAGAGTCAGGTATAAGGTGAGTGTGTGATGAAAAATGACATTCTGTTTTCCATCAAACACCGTTGACGTATACTGTTGTCGGACTATAGGTAATGACAAGCAGTGTTGTTACTCTAACAGTTTATCTTTGAGGATTTAGATTGAAAATGCTTGCATACAAGTAGGCCTGTATATTACCTGCTCTTACCCAGAAACTTTGATGTTGCAAATTGTTTACAAGCGATTGTTCCTGTTAAAGAGGCAGTTGCTCCTTCATGCTGTGTTTTAATTGCATGGTGTTGTTTGAGTTCGAGTCAACATTAATAATGCATAAATACGTTCAGATGTACCTCTGTTCATTCAGCAATACAAGGGTACCAGTAGGGAATAGATTGTCATGTGACTGTAAACCAAGTTCAATATTCCGAAGAATGAAAATTGATGGCAGATTCATCCACTAAAGGGGTAATACGATTATTTACCAATCATTTGACAATCTTGACCACTTGGGCGTCTCTTTAAATTCAGTGACGTCATGTCTACCAAGTCACCATATATCGAAGTGATTACTTAACTGTGGGTGAGTGGTTCAGTGAGTGAGTGGTTGAGTGAGTGGTTTAGTGGTTGAGCGGTTGAGTGGGTGAGTGAGTGAGTGACTTTGGGGTATAAAGTTGAAAGTAATATACTGTTATAGAACACTCACTCACGTATGCACGCATTGACTCACTCACTCTAAAACCAATCAGTTCTCAATTGAACAGACATTCCGAACTCACCTATACCTTGTCAAAGACAGACATCTTATGAACGCACCACCATTTCGCTTTATCGCCACGCCTAAACACAACGCATGGGATGCACGTGCACAACGCAGTAGCTCCATACACGTGCATGGGGTGTCATTTTTTTATTTTGACGGTTTTCAAAAATATCGAAAAATCATTTTCACAATCATTTTGCATCACATATTTTTTAGCCGTTTTGGTTCTTTTCGTTTGAAAATGAAAATCATATACATGCAAATTTCACGTCATACACATATCATCTTTCAAGAGCGATAACTGTACGAACAACTATGGTCATAAGAAAGTGCAAGTGGTGAACAGTCTCAAAACAGTCATTCTTATAATATCCATGTTCATTGACCATATATCGCCCAATTCTTTCAATCGTAAAATATAAATGAGGTTTCCCTACTTTTCTTGAGGAGCATATATCTGAGATTTTGCAAGTCACGCTAACCAGGTCATATCACTGGTGTAACAGCGTCTGTGTGTACACCCCAGTGCAGAGTCCACAGTACAACTGTAGAGTCAGGTACAAGGTGAGTGTCTAATGAAAAATGGCATTGTTGTCCTTCAAATACCGTTGACGTTTATATACTTGTTGAAATATAGGAAATGGCTAGCAGTGTTGTTACTCCAACAATTTCTCTTTGAGGATTCAGTATGGATATACCTGCACACAAGAAGGACTGTATAATACTTACTCATACCCGGAGACATTCATGTTGTTTACAAGCGATTGTTCCTTTTTGAAGTGGCAGTTACACCTTCATGATTCTACTAGTAGACCTGTGTATTACTTACTCTTACCCGGAGACATTCATGTTGTTTACAAGCGATTGTTCTTTTTAAAGTGGCAGTTACACCTTCATGATTCTTGTCAATTTCATTGTGTAGTTTGTCTAATCAATATAAAAATACTTTCGGATGCGTCTCTGTTCATTCAGAAACACAGGGTACCGTTAAGGAATAGATTGTAATGTGACTGTGAACCGTATTCAGTTTACCTAAGAATGAAAATTAATGGCAGATTAATCCACAGACGAGGCCATAAAATTCACCAACCGTTTGACAATCTTGACCGCTGGGTCTCTTTTACATACAATGAAGTCATGTCTACCACGTCACCATACTTAACTTTTCAAATTGTATGTCTGTGTATTTCCTGTTCCACCATCACCGTTACAGTTCTTCAATGTAATTACAATGCCAGTACGAAATATAATGGCAGAGGTGACAACAAAGTCAATGATAAATAATACTCCCACATCAGCAACAGTGCTCAAGCTTCCAAAACAGACTTATACTAAATATCCGGGGTGAAAAGATGATGTTCACAGAATGCTGGACACCGCTGTCCTCACGTGACAATCTCAACATTGTTTTCCTGCTTTACACAGCCATATTACACGTACACAGACATATTGTTCTACTGATTTACACAGCAATATCACACGAACCATCTTGGTTATTAGTGTCACATTTCATGTGTAAAGAAACTGTGATTAACTAGGAACATGAACTGAAAAGGATCAAACGTTCAACTGTAAATCGTATCTTAAAATTCAATATGTTCTTTCAGAATGTGGACAGGAATGAGACTTGCATTTGCGACGCTTGTTACGTTGTTGCTGGTGTTGCCTACTGTGAAAACAAAGGAAGTGTCAACTCTGAATGGCCCACTTCTAGGACAACGTCTGTCAGTGTTGGGCAAGTCTCTTGACGTATTCTATGGAATTCCATATGCCAAGCCTCCTGTAGGTGATCTCCGCTTCAAATACCCTCAGCCTTCAGAGTCATGGGGACCGGAAGTTAGAGATGCACAAAACCCGACGCCATCTTGCTTCCAACCAAAAAATGCTCATGGCACTGATGAAAGTTACAAACAGATGCCCGATGATTACAGTGAAGACTGCCTTCACCTTACAGTGTGGGCGCCATCAGCCAATGCTGGCAATCTGGCAGTCATGGTCTGGATCCACGGCGGAGCTTTTTATATTGGATCTACAAGACTGCCACTGTATGAAGGAAAATACATTGCAGCAGAGAATGACGTCATCGTTGTTTCAATGAATTACAGATTGGGGCCTCTAGGGTTCAGTTACCTTGGTCCAGATACCATCCCTGGAAATATGGGCTTGGTGGATCAAAGATTAGCCTTACAGTGGGTGAAAGACAATATTGCCAACTTTGGTGGAGATCCAACCCGCGTGACCATATTTGGAGAAAGTGCTGGTGGTGCAAGTGTAGGTCTACACCTGGCATCACCTTTATCACGTGACCTGTTCGACAGAGCAATCACACAGAGTGGGACCCTCCTCTGCCCGTGGGCTTACACTTTTCCCAACACAGCAAAACAGAAACTGAAGAGATTTGCCAATCTCCTTGAATGCCCTTCATCTTCAACTGATACAGAGATATATGAGTGCTTGAAGACAGCAGATGCACAAACTATGGCAGACCTTCAGCTAGGTTTGTTCGATGAAGGAATTCCATTTCGTCCAGTAGTGGATGGGAACTTCCTCCCCCGATGACCCCAAAACTCTTCTGTCCACTGGCTCCATCAAGCAGACCAGTGTATTGCATGGTTTTACAAAGAACGAGATGACTCTGTTTTCTGCACTGACATTGAAGCAGATGAGAAAAGTATCTGCATTACCGGAAACATTGATTTTAAGTCGCACAGAATATGAAAGTCTTAAGTTTAGCATTGGAAATGTGGACGGAATCGAAGAACCTCTTCGCCTCTTTTATGAAAGTCAGAAAGCCCCCCTGAAAGAAAAAGACTATTTTGATGTCGTGACTCGAGCGAGTACGGATAAGGCAATGAAGTGTCCTCATCTTGAGTTTGACAGATTGTACTCTCCTGCCAACCCTACCTACGTGTACAGTTTTAATCACCGACTGTCAGTTAGTCCGTTTCCACAGTGGATAGGAGCAGCCCACTGGTACGAGCTTGACTTTGTATTTGGTTGGGTCCTGGAAAAGTCTCTGGGATGTACAGAGGAGAGATGGAACTCAGCAGAACCATCATGACGTACTGGACCAACTTTGCCAAGTCAGGGTGAGTGAGTGAGTGGTACATATGACTTATTGAGTCAATGATCGCCCTCAAACTTTTAAGACCTCTTAATCCTGAAAGAACAGCACAAAACACAAAGGAAACAACTTCTATCATTTTCATGTGTACAATGTCCAGAGACCATTTATGTTGTCCACTGGCGTTTTCAAAATGTGTCAAAAACCTATTTCACCCTCTCCAATTAACATGATACCAAACCCGTGGAGATCCGGTTTAGAATTGGTCTTCAGCAACTCATGTTTGTCGTAAGAGGAGACTAACGGGATCGGTTGGTCAGGCACGATAACAAAGTTGAAACATGTCATTGCATACCACTGCATAGCTCCATGTTCATGCTATTGATCACTGGATTATCTGGACCAGGTTCGATTAATTACAGATCGCCACCATATAGATGGAATAGTGCAGGGCCTCTTATATTAAACAACAAATGAACCAAACAAACAAATAAACAAAACATCCTAGAACTCTTTTATTTACAGGAACCCGAACACTCCTGTCCCCGTCAAGGTGAACTGGCCAGCCTCTGACAACACTGATCTCTCCTACATGGCTCTTGACGTGGGCAGCAACTTAGCAGCAGGGCACGGGGTAGCCCACCACGAATGTGTCTTCATCAACAGGATTCTACCCATGGTTTCTAAAGGTAATATTCATGATGGATAGTTCAATGGGAATGGTCGGGACCGACAGGTATTTCGAGTTATGCATAATATTCGAGACGCCGGCAGTCGACTCATCGGGATTTGACTGTAGTTGAATGGTTTCAGATGTGAATAGTTTCTCAAGTGATTATGATACTTATGTATACCAATACGTCCATACTGATCCACGGATACTGATTGGTTCGTGTCAACATGTTCATGCCCATATGTTAATGCTGATACCATCATGTTGATATGTTCGTAATGTTACGTTTATACCAATACGTTCATGCGGACATGTTCATGCCCATATGTGTAGTCATCTCAGTGTTGAGCCTTGTTTCATGAAAGAAGTTTTACCCCCAACTCACTCAACTTTTAACTATAACCATCGCTGGAAGACGTATGAGTTAATACAAAAGGCGCCTTTGTTTGTAACCAGATGGCAACAGCCCCTCCCCATGTCACGCCTGGTTTATCGTTGTGGATATTACACTGGACTGTAGCACGGCAAATAATGAGTCCATTTAATGCTTTTCAGACTCCCCTGAAGGGCAGGAATACTGCACGAGAGGATGAAAGGACAGCATCACAATAATCAGACCTTGAGGAACATACAGTCGAGCACCGTTGTGTCGAACTCTAGATATAATTTCATGGTCCCAACAAACAAAATTACCCTTTAACTCTCGACATTGGCAAGGAACTCGATATTCACCTTCTTTTCATAGGCAAGTATCCCACTGAACGGACGTTGTTTCCACACATTTACACACGGTGCGGCATGAATCAAAGGGATGCGGTAGTGTAAACTAATTAGGGCTAATTGAGTTGAAGGTGTCACTTGTTTGTTATTTAATTAGGATTAATTAGGAAGGAATTAATTGGGAAGTACTCACTGATACGACTAAACACTACTGATAACGGATTATAGTTTCGAATCAAAACATACTAAGAAATCAACTGAGGGTTTTGTGTAATCGCAGTTGAGAATGTCGGTTGCGTTCACAAAGAATTATGTCGACTGTATCAAGGACTTGAGAGTGGTTATCTACTATCGCCTTCATGCCACCACCAAATGCCCGTCAGTCTAAAGATTTAGATCCAACTTTTGTATGATTCAATAGGACACTGTAACATGAGCTGTACCGTGTTGACCGTAACATTGCGATCCCTGTGAGTAAAATGTATATACAAATATATATACATAAAATCTACATTGTCTTTTCTTTCTTTCATAGTGATAGGTGATGATATGCCCTGGTCGGATGTCTCGAAGTTCGGATAACTCGATATTTTTTCTTGGTCCCGTGAATATCGAGACAACGGTGCTCGACTGTATACAGCGGGTGGCCATATTATTACGTACAAACATGGCGGACCGATTGTTTACACGGGAATTCAAAGTGTCATAACTCGTCAAATATAAACAGACTTACCTCAATATTTTGTGATGTGTCCCTTGTTCCTTATTATTTTCAACATCCGCCTTGGAATCGATGAATAAACATTTCTGTTGAAATCGAGGGGAATATTTTCCCAGATGTCCCACACTACGTGTTCCAAGTCTGCAGCCAACTGAATGTTTCTTCGGCGTCCCTGAAGTTTATTTTCCAGGTAGAGCCAACAGTTCTCAATAATATTTGCGTCTGGACTCTGTGCAGGCCATAACATTTCAGTAAAGTCATTTTATCGCTTGTAATCCTGAACGACATGGGCCCGATGTACAGGGGCGTTGTCATCTTGAAGATGTACCGGTTTCCCGGCAACTGTCTGGCTATAACGGGCCAAAACATATCATCGAGGATTTCTGTGTATTTCTGAGCATTTATGTTGCCATTAACAACACAAATGGTACCAACGCCATGCCAGGTGATACAAGCCCACACCATCAAACTGACGCGTGGCTGTCGTCACGGACAAAGACATTGCGGGAGGAATTCTTCACCGGGCTGTCTCCAAACAAAAACGCGATTGTTTTCCCCAATGATAATTTTACACTCGTCAGAGGAGGATTCCAGTAATGAGTCACAGTAATTATTCACTTTACGATTTCTGACATTATAGTCACGAATGCGGAGTTTTTTATAACAACACGTCTATGAAATTTATTTTCATATAATCGTCTCCTTACAGTCCTCACCGATACACGTGTAGCCCTATTGTTGTTCAAATTCTCAGTTATTCACCAAAAGGTGAAATCTTATTGTGTCTGACCAACCTCAAAAGTTGTCGATTGTCCCGAGGAGTCAGTTTCCTCATACGGCTCGTTCTGAACGCATTCTAGACTGATCCACGTCGATTAAACCGCTTTACCACCGAATATACGCTGCTTCGAGGCATTCCAAAGAATCTTGCGATGTTAGAACATTTTCCGCCACTTTGAAACTTTTTTACAATTAATTTCTTAAGTGACTCCGACAAATCAGCCGATTTCCCCATTGCTACCGGAAATAACCAGAATATGTAGCAGACTACAAGAAAATTAAAAATAGAGTCACGTGACATCATGGTCGATCATGTGACAAGATATTACGAGTATACGTGGTGTCGTTTTTGAGTAGCAGTATTTTAAATACGGGCATCGCTATACACGATATCAACGCTGTTACAATACGCGCTGTATGTCATTATCATTATTGAAGCCGCTTTAAACTGTAGTGGGGAAGCAAAGTCACAGACATAGAATGTCACTCTGCATGGATGTTGTGACGTCTTTTACACTGCTAAGTCATCCGTGTCTACAGACACTACCTCTACCACTCCCAAACATACCTCCCAAGGACGCCATGGAATAAATAGTCCAAGTGCATTTATTATTCCCCACGGCTCCACGTCAGGACGTCAATTTGTACATGTGCCTACAGTACATACTCAGAAAAGCCAACATGTCAATCAACTGCTCTGACAAGTCACTTGGTACATGTGTTATCCAGCAACTCAACTACCGTAGACATTATATACTCAGAGAAGTCAACTGTTATGTAAACTATCTGCTCGGACAAGTCACTTGGTACTTGTGTTATCCAGCAACTCAACTACCGTAGACATTATATACTCAGAGAAGTTAACTGTTGTGTAAACTATCTGCTCGGACAAGTCACTTGGTACCTGTGTTATCCAGCAACTCAACTACCGTAGACATATACTCAGAGAAGTTAACTGTTATGTAAACTATCTGCTCGGACAAGTCACTTGGTACCTGTGTTATCCAGCAACTCAACTACCGTAGACATTATATACTCAGAGAAGTCAACTGGTGTGTGAAAACTATCTGCTCGGACAAGTCACTTGGTACCTGCAAGTTATCCAGCAAGTCAACTACCGTAGACATATACTCAGAGAAGTTAACTGGTATGTAAACTATCTGCTCGGACAAGTCACTTGGTACCTGTGTTATCCAGCAACTCAACTACCGTAGACATATACTCAGAGAAGTTAACTGTTATGTAAACTATCTGCTCGGACAAGTCACTTGGTACATGTGTTATCCAGCAACTCAACTACCGTAGACATATACTCAGAGAAGTTAACTGTTATGTAAACTATCTGCTCGGACAAGTCACTTGGTACCTGAGTTATCCAGCAACTCAACTACCGTAGACATTATATACTCAGAGAAGTCAACTGGTGTGTAAACTATCTGCTCGGACAAGTCACTTGGTACCTGTGTTATCCAGCAAGTCAACTACCGTAGACATATACTCAGAGAAGTCAACTGGTGTGTGAACTATCTGCTCGGACAAGTCACTTGGTACATGTGTTATCCAGCAACTCAACTACCGTAGACATTATATACTCAGAGAAGTCAACTGGTGTGTGAACTATCTGCTCGGACAAGTCACTTGGTACATGTGTTATCCAGCAACTCAACAACCGTAGACATTATATACTCAGAGAAGTCATCTGGTGTGTGAACTATCTGCTCAGACAAGTCACTTGGTACATGTGTTATCCAGCAACTCAACTACCGTAGACATTATATACTCAGAGAAGTCAACTGGTATGTAAACTATCTGCTCGGACAAGTCACTTGGTACATGTGTTATCCAGCAACTCAACTACCGTAGACATTATATACTCAGAGAAGTCAACTGGTGTGTGAACTATCTGCTCGGACAAGTCACTTGGTACCTGTGTTATCCAGCAGCTCAACTACCGTAGACATATACTCAGAGAAGTTAACTGTTATGTAAACTATCTGCTCGGACAAGTCACTTGGTACCTGAGTTATCCAGCAACTCAACTACCGTAGACATATACTCAGAGAAGTTAACTGTTATGTAAACTATCTGCTCGGACAAGTCACTTGGTACCTGTGTTATCCAGCAACTCAACTACCGTAGACATATACTCAGAGAAGTTAACTGTTATGTAAACTATCTGCTCGGACAAGTCACTTGGTACATGTGTTATCCAGCAACTCAACTACCGTAGACATTATATACTCAGAGAAGTCAACTGGTGTGTGAACTATCTGCTCGGACAAGTCACTTGGTACCTGTGTTATCCAGCAAGTCAACTACCGTAGACATATACTCAGAGAAGTCAACTGGTGTGTGAACTATCTGCTCGGACAAGTCACTTGGTACCTGTGTTATCAAGCAACTCAACTACCGTAGACATATACTCAGAGAAGTCAACTGGTGTGTGAACTATCTGCTCGGACAAGTCACTTGGTACATGTGTTATCCAGCAACTCAACTACCGTAGACATTATATACTCAGAGAAGTCAACTGGTGTGTAAACTATCTGCTCGGACAAGTCACTTGGTACAAGTGTTATCCAGCAAGTCAACTACCGTAGACATTATATACTCAGAGAAGTCAACTGGTGTGTAAACTATCTGCTCGGACAAGTCACTTGGTACATGTGTTATCCAGCAAGTCAACTACCGTAGACATTATATACTCAGAGAAGTCAACTGGTATGTAAACTATCTGCTCGGACAAGTCACTTGGTACATGTGTTATCCAGCAAGTCAACTACCGTAGACTTTATATATTTAGAGATATTATATATACATTCAACTGGCATAAACCATTTACTCAGACAAGCCAACAATGGTACAAGCGGTACAGCCACAGATTAATCGGGTAGTACATGTTCACTTTTCTTCATGGATATATGAACTGGTATACCCAATACCTACGCTCACTGATCATCTGGTATATTTGTATCTAGTCAGACAGGTCAACTGGTATAAACGCTGTCTTAATGGACTAGTGAACAGCTACATACCTTACTGTGAAACCAAGTACATCACACATTATTCACTCGCATAAATCAATCGGTACATGTGTAATCTATTCTGGCAAGACAACACATCGCCTCCATCAGTAGAGCCTGCTACTACAACATCCACAATATCAGCAAAGTCCGCCACTACCTCGATACTGACACCTGTAAACTCCTGATGGACTGTCCTGTCACGTGTATACTCGACTACTGTAATTCACTATATGCCAACCTCTCCACGACATCACTCCAGAAACTAATAAAGAATCCAAAATTCTGCTGCCAGATGCATCACCCAAACTCCTCGTCATGACCATATCACACCAGTGCTACAGTCTCTACACTGGCTCCCCATCTCTGCAACAATTACCTTCAAAATCCTCATTCTGACTCATGACTGCCTCTACAACGATAACTTTCCCGACTATCTCAAACATCTCGTCTCCGATCCTCCTCTGACTCTCTCCTAACCCAACACAGATCTCCAAAGCAACTGTCTGACCGAGCCTTCTCCTTTGCCAGCCCTGAACTGTGGAACTCTCTTCCAAAGGAAATCAGGAACACATCATTGAAAGAAACTTTTAAATCTTTGCTTAAACTGACTGACTGACTGAGTTTGGTTTTACGCCGCTTTTAGCAATATTCCAGCAACATCACGGCGGGGGACACCAGAAATGGGCTTCACACATTGTACCCATGTGGGGATTCGAACCCGGTCTTCGGCGTGACGAGTCTTTGCTTAAAGGTCACATGCAACGTAAAACACAACTTTGCAGATTCTGATACCTTTCGGTATGGACTTACCGAAACAAATCGTCAAAAATGCAAATTCAACTTATAAAGTTGAAAAATAACGCGATGAAAAAAACCGCGCGAAATCGGAGTTCAAACGTTTCATTAATTTTCCCCCGACTTTTCGGGGAAAAACTGGTTTCAACGGCCGGGCTGCGCTCAAAGCACGTGCGCAGTGAAATAGGTTCGCGCAGCTTGGAAGCGGGTTGTCCGGTTAATACTCGGTGAAGGCTTTGGTGTGAGCTATTTTTCTAATGTTTTGTTGATATCTCACAGGCGCGAGCTTTTTTATATGTTATGACAGTAAATTAACTGTTTATATAATTTCATTTGTCTATTTCACCACACGTTCTTCTTACCGAGTCACTTTCTCAGTTCGATACTTGAAAGCAATGTCATTATTTAGCGTTGACAGAATTTCTAACTGTGATATAGATATGTCGTTGTCACAGACAAAACTCAATGTCTTGTTTTATTGACACCTATGTGTCTGCCTGCCTGTCTGCTAATGACAATATTCAATACACAGCTGCTATCACTGACCACATGGAATTTGAACTTAACACCAATCAGGCTATACACCATAAACAAAATGCATTGATTTATCGCCCGAGTTCGGTCTCTGTCACATTATGTAATTACACAGACCGGCAGGTGTGATACTTGAACACATGACATGTTATGATGTCTGTTGATTGTAAAATGTTATGCACAAAAAATGAGCATGTATTTACAAAACCCAACATCTCTATATATACACACACAATGAGCCGTGAGGGCATCTGCAAATGAACCAGCCGTTACACTTGAGTGCACACCCACCTGCTCTGACTGGGTTCGGTATCCCGGCTGCTTCGTTTCTTGGGGAGTAAACCCAAGTACACAATATTGCACTTTTGATTTGCGATTGTACGCTTATAATTTTGTTTATATGTTTTTTCATAACCAGCAATGTATATTATATGTCATGAATAAGTGATAATTGTGTTTTAATTATGTTTTAATTCACTGCTGCAGCTGCCTTTCTGTAAAAGTTTCTGAACTATTTCCTTCCCCAATATTGCCACAATGCCACTGAACATCTCTACGGTGGATATTAGACGTTATATAAATACATTATTATTATTTGTCAATAACGGCATGAAAAAAAACATATGGTCAACATTCTTTATAGATATTGTGACGCCTTCTCTACTGAACAGCCACCAATCACAATCACGCATATATACCCATCAATAACGGCATGGAATAAACACAAGGTCCGCATTCTGTTCTTCCCTGTTGCATGTTAAGTCTATTCTAGCATATCAATGGATATGTAATGTCCACTGAATCGTATGCCAGTTGCGTAGATTGATGCTCATGCCGTTGATCACTGGATTGCCTGGTCCAGAAAGGTCCATTGGGTGGTAGTACTCTGTACTACCTTCAAGAACTCTAAATATAGCGCACGTCTATATACAGTCAATGTCAGTCTAACCGCTGACTCTCTGCTCTGCAGTCTTATACACTTGGAACATTGTTACACAATGGACATCACTGCCACTCAACACCATCAAGCCAAAGCTTCAGGTCCCTTTCTACAACTAGCATATGGACCGAAAGGGAACTCCAAGTGATGTAATCCAAAGTATGAACAACAATAGTTGGCCATAGCATAATATTCAATACAAATACGGTATCTTCAATAAACAGGTGTCACAGATATTGATAGTTTATATCATTAATAAGATCAGTAGCTTAAACAGTGTAAGATGTGGTCAAAGCGTCCTGCTGTCCATCAGGACATTTTGCATGAAAAGTCAAAATAATTAATATTACGTGAATCAGCCTCTATTCTCAAGGCAATCCCTGATTCGACGGTGTACTCATCACCAAACGTCCAGTGTTAACTTGGTTCAAGCCATCCAAATTCTTCCTGCATGGCAGCGCCATGTTCGTTAAGAATGGCCGTCGGTTGATATCCAAGACATGGATAGAGTGCTGATCATTGTAAGGTGGTTATGCTCTCCTGGAGGTACTCCGTAACAATACGAGCGATTTGCGCTCTTTTGTTGTCATCCTGAAGCATAAACTTACGCTTTTTGTAATAATATATGTCACGCAAACCAGGTGATCTTATCAGATAACACCCGTTTAGCAGCATGTCTGTGTGTACACCCTACAGCAGTGTTCAGAGTACAGCTGTAGAGTCAGGCGCAAGGTGAGTGGGTGTTGAAATATTACATTCTGTTTTAACATTGACGTATACCATTGTCCGAATAATAGCTAATGACTGACAGTGATATTCCTCTTGGCCAAAGCAGTTTATCTTTGAGAATTGAGGCTCTATATAAATACAAACAAATAGGAAAGTCTGTCACCTACCTCTTCCACATGCGGCTCTTGCTCAGACGTACTACAGTCAAGATTACACCATTCAATGCCTCGGGGGCACATTGATTCATTGCCATAGCCATGTATCAGGGTTTGGATTTGGGTCATTACAAGTGTGAGAAATACTGTAAATAACAGGCGCAAATATTTCAGGCACTTGTACTCAGTGTGTGTGTGTGTGTGTGTGTGTGTGTGTGTGTGTGTGTGTGTGTGTGTGTGTGTGTGTGTGTGTGTGTGTGTGTGTTTTGTGTGTGTGATAGAGAGAGAGAGAGAGAGAGAGAGAGATAGACAGAGAGAGAGAGAGAGACACGTCAGTGACATTAATGATGTCTATTTTTTGTCTTGATTCCAAGTTAACCCACAAATCTGTACGCGATGGAATTTATGGTGAGACCACCAAAAACAAAACAAAGATATATCAATGTGTTATATATGTTAAGTTTGGAATTGTGTTGAACTAGGCTTCCAAATAAATACTGCAATGGATGTACACAATAGAGTGGCAGTACGATGGATATATATCACGGCAGACATAGCAGTAAAGTCAGTGATAAATAACATTACCTCATCAGCAACAGTGGACAAGTTTACAAAATACACGCTTCCTGATTAGCCAGGGTCTAACGATGATGTGCACAGAATGCGAGACACCATTACCCTTTGGACAATATTTTCGGAAACAGTTTGATGCAATAATAACATTGTTTCCCCGCCAGCACACAAATATAACAACATTTTGACTTGTACTTATTATTATCACAAAAGAAAGTAAATGAACTTGTTTAGTTATATTCTTTCAGAATGGCAGCAGCAATGAAAATTGCGCTTGTTACGCTGGTGGCGGTCTTGCATATTGCAAAAACACAGAAAGTGTCAACTGAAGATGGCCCACTTCTTGGACAACGTCTGTCACTGTTGGGCAAGTCCCTTGACGTATTCTATGGAATCCCATATGCCAAGCCTCCTGTAGGTGATCTCCGCTTCAAGCACCCCCAACCTTCAGAGTCATGGGGACCGGATGTTAGAGATGCACAGAAACCAACGCCATCTTGCATTCAACCTGAAGATGTATTCACATCTCCAGAGGTTTACAGACAGGTCCCGGATGATACCAGTGAAGACTGCCTTCATCTTACAGTGTGGGCGCCATCAGACAATGCTGGCAATCTGGCAGTGATGGTCTGGATCTACGGGGGAGGTTTCTATTTTGGATCTTCACGAATGCCACTATATGAAGGAAAATATCTGGCAGCAGAGAATGACATCATCGTTGTTTCAATGAATTACAGACTGGGGCCATTAGGGTTCAGCTATCTGGGGCCAGATACCATCCCTGGAAACATGGGCTTGATGGATCAACGACTTGCCTTACAGTGGGTGAAAGACAACATTGCCAACTTTGGTGGAGATCCATCTCGGGTGACAATATTTGGAGAAAGTGCTGGTGGTGTCAGCGTAGGACACCACCTGGTGTCACCATTGTCACGTGACTTATTTCAGAGAGCCATCATGCAGAGCGGATCCCCGAATTTCCCATGGGCTTACACTTTCCACACACACAGCAAAACGGAAATTGAAGCAGTTTGCTGATCTCCTTGGATGCCCGTCATCTTCAACTGATGCAGAGATCTATGACTGTGTAAAGAAAGCAGATGCTCAAACTATGGCAGACCTTCAGCTTAGTGATTTGTTAGATGAAGGACTTGCATTTGGTCCAGTTGTGGATGGGCACTTCCTCCCCAATGACCCCCAAACTCTTCTGACCACCGGTTCCAACAAGCAGGCTAGTGTAATGCATGGTTTTACTAAAGACGAGTTAACATTGTCTATAGCAGTTGCTTTGAAGCAGATGAGAAACATATCTTCATTACCGGAAACATTGATTTTAAGCCGCACAGAGTATGAAAGTTTTCTTTCCTATGATAGAATAGGTGGTAAAGGATTTGAAGAGCCTCTTCGCCTGTTTTATGAAAGTCAAACATCCCGTCTTAGGGACACTCACTATTTGGATGTCATGACTCGCATGATGTCAGATAGGGATTTCAAGTGTCCTCATCTTGAGTTTGACAGATTGTACTCTCCTGCCAACCCTACCTACGTGTACAGTTTTAATCACCGACTATCAGTTAGTCCGTATCCAAAGTGGATAGGAGCAACCCATTGGTATGATGTTGAGTTTGTGTTTGGTTTGGTCCTGGAAAAGTCTCTGGGATGTACAGAGGAGGAGATGGAACTCAGCAGGACCATCATGACCTATTGGACCAACTTTGCCAAGTCAGGGTGAGTAATAGAGTGCAATTGAGAGTGTGAGTGAGTGGCGAGTGATAGTGTGAGTTGGACAGAGTAAGTGAAAAATCGAGTCATGGAATTACGCAGGTTAATAGTCTCGGAACAGATGAGCGAGTGAGTGAGAGATTCCTCACTCGGTCTTATATTGTTCTTTTTACATGTTCAAACAATTTCACCTCAGATAAAAATTGATTCCCATTTCCAAACAGATCGATTTGTATTGTTTTCTTGAAGCTTTCATATCTTTATACAGCAACCCTAACACTCCTGTCCCCGTCAAGGTGAACTGGCCAACCTCTGACAACACTGATCTCTCCTACATGGCTCTTGACGTGGGCAGCAACTTAGCAGCGGGACACGGGGTAGTCCACCACGAATGTGTCTTCATCAACAGGATTCTACCCATGATTTCTAAAGGTAATGTGTTGTTATGATGGGATGTCGCTTGTTGCAATTACACATATTTGAATGTAGCTGTGTCTAAAACACTCAAAAACAGATCGATATGTCAAAGGAAGCATAGTTTTGTCTTTCCATTCCAAGTCAAGTCTCTTGGCTTCCATACGATTTTCCAAACACCAGTAAAATATGTGCCTCCTCCTTGGTCATGGTTTGACAATGACTTCTTAATGCGAAATCATGGAAAATGCGTATTACCCCACATCAATAATGGCTGTGGTTTTAACCAAAGGCAATTGCAGACACAAAGAATACCCAGCGTATCAGGTGCTATACAGTGACGTAATGTATATGGAAAACAACCATAGAACATGTGTAACGAGGAAGACTTCAAATATTGCCAATTGCGTTCAGGAGTTCTCCCAGATTTAATTATTTGCTTTTCTTACGCGTATCCAGCTCCCTGATTTCATAAAGCTGTGAATGTCTGGAACCCACATCACGTTTTGTTTGCCAACCAGTTAAGAACACGCCCACTCGTGTCTGTCTTGCTGTAGTGTTGCTGGAGCAGCCAGGGAAGTTATGAATCATATTGTTGTGTTTCAGACCCACCGGAAGGGCAGGACTACTGCACCAAAGGATGACAACATCTTAATAATCGGACCTGAGTATAAAATATAAATACACGATTAAAATTCAGGTTTAATGTTGTTTTGATGTTTATTAGTTATATGGCTTGCTGCCACATAGATCTGTCAATGACGTCATTGAATAAATATTTGGCCTATGTTCTGTTGTTCAGTATTTAATCTATTTAAGCATGCTGTGTCCTGCAAGGCCAAGAACCTAACAAACACACACATCACGTTGCAATTCACAATATATACTGAACAGGAACCCAAGGAACCCAAGGAACCCAAGATACCCAAGGAACCCAAGATACCCAAGGAACCCAAGGTACAATAGGAACCCAAAGAAATCAAAGGAACCCAAGGAACCCAAGATACCCAAGGAACCCAAGGAACCCAAGACCCAAACCAAGGACCCCAAAGTACCCAAGGACCCCAAATTACCCAAGGAACCCAAGGAACCCAAGGTACCCAAGGTACCCAAGATAACCAAGGAACCCAAAGTACACAAGGAACCCAAAGTACCCAAGGAACCCAAAGTACCCAAGGAACCCAAGGAACCCAAGGTACCCAAGGAACCCAAGGTACCCAAGGAACCCAAGGTACAATAGGAACCCAAAGTACCCAAGGAACCCAAGATACCCAAGGAACCCAAGGAACCCAAGATAACCAAGGAACCCAAAGTACCCAAGGAACCCAAGGAACCCAAGGAACCCAAGGAACCCAAGGTACCCAAGGTACCCAAGATAACCAAGGAACCCAAGATAACCAAGGAACCCAAAGTACCCAAGGAACCCAAGATAACCAAGGAACCCAAAGTACCCAAAGTACCCAAGGAACCCAAGGAACCCAAGGAACCCAAGGAACACATTGTGACGACTGCCAGCATGGTGATGCCTACTACCATTCTTACCTCGTTCATAACCAGCTGCCAAAAGGAAGTTGAAGTCAAAGAACCAATAGACATCCACATGACGTGACAATGCACGATATTCTGAAAATCTGAGAAACACATTTCAAAATAGAGATTTCCTCTATTGTCAGATTGTCAGTGATGCTTTCTAACATTCGTCCATCTTTCCTGGTGATCCCCTTAAGGGTTGGTGGACAGTCAACGTCAAGACGTGTATGATGTTACCTTTGAGGTGAGGTGAGGTGAACTTGTGTTTAACGTCGTACTTGAGCATATTTCGCTCATATGACGACGTGCATGCGTGTGTATGTGTATGTGCGGCTGCTTGTACTAGCCCAGACTGAAGCTGGTTTTATAGTGCTAGCCCACTGAGATACCATGCCGCAGTGAAGCAGGAATACCCCACTCAGACACATTATACTGACTCCGAGCCGACCAGTCCTTGTTGTACCCATTAATGCCGAGCGCCAGGCAGGGACCAACAAGTACCATATTTTAACGTCTTTTGGTATGACGCGGTCGGGGATCGAACCCGCGACCTTCCGCTCTCCGCGCGGACGCTCTAATCACTACACCTTGGAGGCGGTCGATATTACCTTTTGATGCAGATAAAGCACTTAATGGGAGATCTACACACTGACCTCTGGTGTCAACTTAGCAACAACTTCTCCTTTGAATGTTTGTAGTTTCATTTTTTAGCAACACAAAAAGGGGGGTGGGGGGTGGGTGGGGGTGTTAAAATGTCGTATTTCAATGCTTCAGGAATCTCCCTGGTTGTGAACATCATAAAGTGAGTGTGAGGTTTGTAATAGAGGCTTTATTATACACCTGCAGCACTCTGGCCTTCCCTCCTGTGATGTAAATACACAAATACAAAACAATCAAACCTCACTCACTCACCCACCCATCCATCCACCGGCTCACTCACTCACTCACTCATTGCCTCACCCACTCACTCACTGACCCACACATCCATCCACCGGCTCACTCACTCACTCACTCATTGCCTCACCCACTCACTCACTGACCCACACATCCATCCACCGGCTCACTCACTCACTCACTCATTGCCTCACCCACTCACTCACTGACCCACACATCCATCCACTGGCTCACTCACTCACTCACTCACTCATTGCCTCACCCACTCACTCACTGACCCACACATCCATCCACCGGCTCACTCACTCACTCATTGCCTCACACACTCACTCACTGACCCACACATCCATCCACTGGCTCACTCACTCACTCACTCATTGCTTCACCCTCTCACTCCCTGACCCACACATCCATCCACCGGCTCACTCACTCACTCACTCACTCACTCAAACCCACTCACTCACTGTTAAGTGTGAAAGAGGCTGTTATGGAATGCCTGTATTGTGAACTGTATTGCGATATGCTGGGAGGTCAAGGTCAGAATGGTCAGTCAAATATATTTCTCTTTTGATTTGGATTAAGCTATTCAAATGATAACAAAACCTCTGCTGGTTTCTCAATATAACCTGTACATACTGAAAACTTGTTTCAAAACCTCTTGTTTGAAAAGTGTATTTCAGTATACCACTGACTCAAACCCACTCACTCACTCTCACTCACTCACTCAAACTCACTCACTCACTTACTCACTCACTCATTCCATGGCCAAAGTCCCCCTGAGTCTACTTTACACATGTCGTAATCAGGCTGGCGGTCTCGCTGGATGACTTGCAGATTCTCCACCTGAAGCTTCGCCCAACAACCAAGTTCATATTAACTCACCTGCCCCCGATTTAGGAGTCAGTGCAAAACCATAACTGTACATGTCACGGAAATCAGGTCATCGTGTGAGATATCACCGGTGAACAGCGCCTCAACGTGTACACACTTTTTGCACTATCCAGAGAACACTCATCAAGTCAGGTGCAAGATAAGTGTGTCACGAAAATAACATTCTGTTGATCACGAAATACCACTGAAGCATACAATAGCCCGAAATATAGACAATGCTGTTTTGGTGGTGTGACTACAGACGACAAGAGTTTATCTTTGAGAGCAGAGGCTGCATTAGTCTGTCTCACAGTCCCTGAACCACATTATTTTCCCCAATGCTTAGCCCTCCCTGCAATGCTGAAGCCCTAAATGAAGCAAGTCAAGATTTCCTCAGGTTCAGCCTGAATCTCTGGTCTCCCTGGGGCTCCTTTTCAATTTAAATGGGTTTATTTGCTACTATCAAAGTTATATGTATTCAGGGACTAAACGTTAGTCTAAGGCTGCATATGCTTTCATACAAATGCGCCGTTCAATACCCTTCACTAACCGAGGGATCTGAATAAAAAATAAAATAATAATAATAAAAAATAAATAAAATAAATCCAAATAGGATTGCCAGTCACCAACATTCATGCTGTTTACACACGTGTCTATAATACTACTGCAGTGCCCTCCCTGTGTGATAAAACAACGACATTCAGTTGTACAGGAAATAGTACTGCAGTGTCCTCCCTGTGTGATAAAACAACGACATTTCAGTTGTACAGGAAATAGTACTGCAGTGTCTTCCATGT
This sequence comes from Haliotis rubra, assembly GCF_003918875.1. Lineage (NCBI taxonomy): Eukaryota > Metazoa > Mollusca > Gastropoda > Lepetellida > Haliotidae > Haliotis > Haliotis rubra. The sequence continues at coordinate 29,984 of NW_025766265.1, forward strand.
GTGATAAAACAACGACATTCAGTTGTACAGGAAATACTACTAAAGCATAAGGTTGTCCGACATGAATAACGGATGACAGTGTTTCTACTCTGGACTATAACAGCTGATCCGAATATGGTTGCATACAAATAGGCCAGTAAACAGCCAACTCTCGTTCAGAGAACTACATATTCCCGCGAATTTACTTCAATTGTCTGTGTTCGTTACCTGGCCGAACGTTCCTCTGAAATGGGTACCAGTAAGGACAAGATGGTCGGATGTACATTAGTGCATTCAGTAATGAATGGGTACCAGTAAGGACAAGATGGTCGGATGTACATTAGTGCATTCAGTAATGAATGGGTACCAGTAAGGACAAGATGGTCGGATGTACATAAGAGCATTCAGTAATGAATAGGTACCAGTAAGGACAAGATGGTCGGATGTACATTAGTGCAGTCAGTAATGAATGGATACCAGTGAGGAGGGCGATGTGACTGTGAACGGTATCGCGCCTCACTGGCAGTATGAACTGCAGAGGAAGCCCAGGAATGGAAATAGAGGGCGCGTCCATTAACCGGGTTCTTAACTTGCCTTAGGGTTTAAATTTGGGTAATTTAAATGTGAAAATTGTTGACGATAATACATGTGTATGCATTATTTGTAGCAAATATTTCAGGCGTAATGCCTGACAAACAAATCCAATGTATACAGTACATATATCTTAGCGTCAGCTATCATACTGCAAATTTAATGTTTTAGAGTCAACATTCAAACACTCATTGTAGCTTTCAAAAGAATTTTTAATACATGTCAGGAAATTTCCAAACTAGACGTATCAATGACAACATTTCGTCTTATTTTGTAGTCTCCATTTCACACTTAAAACACCCTACTGAGTCTAGTAGAAGGTCACGTTTGGGCGACCTATGACCGTTCAATCAAACGCGAGACGGCCGAACGGACTTAACCAATCAGACAACGACTACTTGTTAGGGTTCGGCGGGACTTACAAAACGCTTTTGGTACTTTCTCTTCCCTGGTCGCTGACACGGGGTGTTCCTCTTTTGCCAGTCGGGCAAGTTGTTTATTTAGGGATTAAGAGGATCACCAGACCATGTTAATTAGCAAGACAATGATGGGGGATGACTGAGGAGATGACCAAGCCAAGAAAGAGGGCTATCATTTGTATTTTTATGTTCAGCATACATAAATGACCCAGAAAACGAAAATACAGAGAACTTAACGATAGACTACAGACAGAAAAAGACCATCTTCAAGCAGGAACTAAGACCATGTTAGAATATGGAGATGCTGTTTCTCATCTTGTTGGGCTTTAAAGTCAATTGTGTATGAACCATCATTGTGGACATTGATGATGTATGATTGTGATTAGTACCTCATCAATTTCTTATATTTACGCAGTTACATAATGATAAACATTGTGTACAGTTATGTATGTTATGTGTTACGTATGATTGTGCTTAGTAATTTATCAATTTAGGTATGCGAACACAAAAATACAAATGATAGACTACTTGTGTCACTTGTGTAAATGGCCTGTGGTCTGTTCTCACTGTATCCTTGAGGACGACAAGGAAATGGTCTCTGTAGCTTGTGACCAAGTCGTCCCTGGTGTTAATCGTTGCTCAACAAGAAGGATACCAACATCTCCAATGTGTTGTATCACGCTTGCTAGTCATAATTCGAAACTTATATCCCTGATACACTAAATGTCTACCACCTCGACCATTTGGAACAAACTGAACGTTCACCAAAGCATTTGCCATCATGGGATAAAGTGAACACTTGTCATAACATGGCACCTTATATACCTTACAGTAAAACAACATTGTTATTTATTGCTGTTCTAGATACATGGAGATGTATGGGGAACATGGAGATGTATGGAGAACATGGAGATGTATGGAGAACATGGAGATGTATGGAGAACATGGAGATGTATGGAGAACAGCCATGTAATAACTGAACCAAAAATCATTCCCTCTACTAGTGAAGGCCGTGTGGGATTAGTTAAACAAACAAACCCAGTCAACCATGCCTCATAATCCTCTTACTCCTTAAATAAATAACTTGTCCGGATACCACCGCTGACACTGATCTATCAACAAACGAAAATCCGCATAAAGCACAGATATATTTTTAACTGCTGTATATACGCTTATGGGTTTCTAATGACATGGTTACTATTTGCTCATATTTTCGCAAGATGACATCCTTGAATATTGACAAAAACGCTGTTATCTGCGACTGTTTACTCACTGTTTGTATCACTCTGAAGCGATCGTCGGAAAATAGCATTCGGAATCGTTCGAGTTTTTGAGGTTCAAACGGTATGTGCGAATGTTAACTTTCGTGATTTGGTGAGCTGTGTTCTGATTTGTCAGTCCAAAAGGTTAGCTGACGCGACCTTTTACTAGGTTTTGTTAGACTCAGTGTAGCAGTGTAACAAATAATACTGAGTCTAAGTTTACTAAGCCTGTTTAAAATTATACTTACAAATTAAAACAAATTACTGCAGAGCAATTGTTTGTATGTTGTTTAACGCCGCACTCAGCAATATTTTAGCAAGATTTCTGTAAATAATCGAGTCTGAAGCAAACATTCCTGTGTTAACATCATGCGCAAATGGGATACCAGCAAGCAAGTAAGCAAGCCTGACCCTCTGATCCGTTAGGCGCATCTTACGCTGCTGAAGACCAATTCTAACCTGGATCTTCACAGATGCAGTGCAGCTGCTATGGAAGAACAGAGTAGAGTGGCTGAGATAGCTACAAAGTCAGCAATATATAGTCAGCGACGGTCATCTAAACTGTGTGAAATATCAGGGTGATGAAGGTCAGAGAATGGTTCACTCCACTGTCCTCAAGTGACAATTATTAGAAACAACTACAACATATAACACTGATTCTGTGATTATCTAAGAACATGAATTGAAAAAGCAACAAAAGTTTATCTGTTAATGTATCTTAAAAAAAGTTGTGTGTTTTCTTTTCAGAATGTGGACAGGAATGAAACTTGCATTTGCGACGCTTGTGACGTTGTTGCTTGAGTTGCATGTTGCAAAAACACAGAAAGTGTCAACACTAAATGGCCTCTTCTAGGACAACGTCTGTCAGTGTTGGGCAAGTCCCTTGACGTATTCTATGGAATCCCATATGCCAAGCCTCCTGTAGGTGATCTCCGATTCAAGCACCCTCAACCTTCAGAGTCATGGGGACCGGAAGTTAGAGATGCACAAAAACCGACGTCATCTTGCTTCCAACCAAAAAATGCTCATGGCAGTGATGAAAGTTACAAACAGATGCCCGATGATTACAGTGAAGACTGTCTTCATCTTACAGTGTGGACACCATCAGACAATGCTGGCAATCTGGCAGTGATGGTGTGGATCCACGGTGGAGGTTTTTATATTGGATCTACAAGACTGCCACTGTATGAAGGAAAATACATTGCAGCAGAGAATGGAGTCATCGTTGTTTCAATGAATTACAGATTAAGGCCTTTAGGGTTCAGCTACCTTGGTCGAGATACCATCCCTGGCAACATGGGCTTGGTGGATCAAAGATTAGCCTTACAGTGGGTGAAAGACAATATTGCTAACTTTGGTGGAGATCCAAAACGGGTGACCATATTTGGAGAAAGTGCTGGTGGTGCAAGTGTAGGTCTACACCTGGCATCACCGCTGTCACGTGACCTGTTTGACAGAGCAATAATGCAGAGTGGGACTCTCATCTCCCTATTTGCAGACCACATGCCCAAAACAGCAATACGGACACTGAAGAGACTTGCTGATCACCTTGAGTGCCCTTCATCTTCAACTGATGCAGAGATATATGAGTGCTTGAAGACAGTAGATGCACAAACTATGGCAGACCTTCAGCTAGGTTTGTTCGGTGAAGGAATTGCATTTCGTCCAGTTGTGGATGGGTACTTCCTCCCGATGACCCCAAAATTCTTCTGTCCACTGGCTCCATCAAGCAGACCAGTGTATTGCATGGTTTTACTAAAGATGAGACAGCACTGTTTTCTGCAATGATATTGAAGCAGATGAGAAACGTATCAACATTACCTGAATCACTCATTTTAAGTCGTCAAGAATATGATAATTTTATTTCATTTGACATGCTCACTGGAACAGACATTGAAGAGCCTATTCGTCTGTTTTATGAAAGTCAGATACCCCTTCTAAAGGACACGGACTATTTAGAGGTCGTAACTCGTGCAACTTCAGACAGGGGATTTAAGTGTCCTCATCTTGAGTTTGACAGATTATATTCTCCTGCTAACCCTACCTATGTCTACAGCTTTAATCATCGACTGTCAATTAGTCCGTATCCAAAGTGGATGGGAGCACCCCACTGGTACGAGCTTGACTTTGTTTTTGGTTGGGTTCTGGAAAAGTCTCTGGGATGTACAGAGGAGGAGATGGAACTCAGCAGGACCATCATGACGTACTGGACCAACTTTGCCAAGTCCGGGTGAGTGAGTGACTGAATGAGCGAATGAAATATACATTCAATGATAAAAACGTTTTACTAAGTCACCCTTCTTTAAATTATACCACAGATAAATGTGTATAAAATAATCATGATTTCTTGATGTTTTCTTATGTGTATCCAGCGATCCAAACGCTCCTGTCCCCGTCAAGGTGAACTGGCCAGCCTCTGACAACACTGATCTCTCCTACATGGCCCTTGACGTGGGCAGCAAATTAGCAGCAGGACATGGGGTAGTCCACCATGAATGTGTCTTCATCAACAGGATTCTACCCATGATTTCTAAAGGTAAATCTATAATGGTACATTGGTTCCTGGTACACATAAATGAATATTTTTAGAAGTGACTTGATACTTCTCTTGTTTGGTTGAATATTTACGATGATAAGTAATGTTGTTGATTTTCTTTAATTATCACGAATGGTTGGAACAGACTCGTTTATATTGGTAGTTGTTGATTCTCAAGTTAAAACAAAATAGTTAACAGGAATCAGTCTGTACGAGAATTGTGTGAAATTGAGAAACAAAAAGATGTAATTAAACATTGTATTTCTTAAATTGTAAAGTCGCAAATCAATACAAAGACTTCACTTTGGGAGAGTGAGTGAGTGAGTTTAGTTTTACGCCCACACTCTCTCTAATATATGGCGGCGGCCAGTAAATAATCAAGTCTGGACCAGACAATCCAGTGATGAGCATCGATCTACACAACTGGGATACGATGACACACTTTGGCAGAACAAAATAGAGTGGCAGTACAAAGTCAGAGGTATAATATAACAGCAGTGATTGTAGAAATAAAGACAATGATGGTCATAGTGACCTGTCAGCAATAGAAATTCAACTTGGAAGAAAGGGCCAGGCAGAGAGTAAACAAAGTTTAAAGTGACCACTCACAATACTGGTCTTCTTGCGACTCGAGATGTGATGTGAGATGAAAGGCAATAGCTAAGTAAGATTCACTGACTGAATCTACAGGTACAAAGTATACCTTGAAACATTGTTGCACAACGTTTAACACTGCCTCATGGCAGCATGTTCATGCCAATATGTTCCATAGTGCAGCTATGGAAATTATGAATTCATGGTTGTGTTTCAGACCCACCGGAGGGGCAGGAGTACTGCACAAGAGGATGAAAGGACAGCATCATACTAATCTGACCCAAGTTAAAATACTGATACATCATTAACTTTTAAAGCTGTTTTGAACTGTATCTAAAGTCTCCAGAGATATTGTGATGCTGTTTATACAGCTTAACCGCCAATCACAGTCACTTCCACAATCACCCGACCACAGCCAATACACCTTTCAGACTTCGTGGAATAATTGTGTTGTTCCTCATGGTTTCATGTTGAATCTATTTTACATACTGCGGCAAGTAAGTGATCTGGTAGATACGTTATCGACTGAGGCAAGTCAATTGGCATATGTGTGGTAGTTGCATTGGTAACCCGATTTTACGTATCATATTTGCATTGTTAAGTGTAATTATGTATACGATATCTACACTGACTAGTCAACTGGCACAGTTGCTATCTACTCCTACAAGTCAACTGCTATACACGTGAGTCGACTATACGAGTAGGTCAGCTGGTCTACAGAGGTGCATTGCCTGGATATGACAACATAAAGATATGGTGTAAACGTATTTAGAAAACATTTTTCACACCAAGTAACCCACGAAGATCTGGGTCATAAGAGACGATGAAACGGATCGTGTGGGTGCATCACCGTATCCCATTTAACATGGGTACATGTTCATGATGTCAATGACTGGATGGTTGGTCCACAGACCTCAACCACCACGACTCCCACAAAATTGGAAATATGACAACTGCTAGTCTAGACTGTGGACGCTGTGTACCCCTCTAATTGGCACGGCTCCCGCGGCCGACAACATCCACTTGTCCGACTTCCATTTTTGTGGAAGTCGCGGTGGCTGAGCGGGCTAGCGGCTGACTTTGTGTGATGGCGATTAGGTACCTGACTCTGAGGGTGTGGGTTCGAATTCCGCATGGGACTCAACCCAACAAAAGTACTAGAATCTGTACTTTGCTAAGAAAGTGTAATCCCAAATATAACATGTGTTACATTTGACCACTCTCTAAATGGCATAGTGTAATAATAGCTTTTGGCCGTGGGAGCCGTGCCAATTTACACTGATCAGAGGGGTACACAAAGTCCGCACTCTAGGCTACCAGTTGTCCGACTTCCATATTTGTGGAAGTCGCGGTGGCTAAGCGGGTTAGGCGGCTGTCTTTGTGCGCTGGCGATTAGGTGCCTAACTATGAGGGTGTGGGTTCGAATCCCTCATGGTACTCAATCCAACAAAAGTACAAGAATCTGTTGTTTACTAAGAACGTGTAATCCCAAATATAACACATGTTACGGGATAAATAAACAAACAAACAAACAAACAAACCCATTGCAGGGTTACACTAGGTTTTTTTTTAAAAAAGAGTGAACTGAAATTTCATTCAAATAAACTTTAAACTGATTTCAAAGTCAATTTGTACGAAATTTCAGTTGCCTTGATGTGGCTTGAAAGCTTTGCAGGTGTCAGACGTTTACACAACAGGTGAAATCCACAGGCATGGATATCGTGACTATAACCAAATAGACATGATTGTACAACGCATTAAACGTAGGGGGTATTGAATACAAATGTGTTACAAATATTGACATTTTATCATGAAAAATATAGTGTAAAAGGGACATTGGCCAAACCTACATCCTGTCCATCACGATATATTTACCATGAAGAGTCAAAATCATAAATACCGTTTGAATCTGCCTCTATTCTCAAGACAATCTCGGATTCGTCGAGACATACTTTTCGTCAAACGTCCAATGTAAACTTGGTTCATTCTATCCCATTCTTCCTGCAGCGCTTCGCCAAGTTCATTAAGAGTGGTGGGTGGTTGTTGACTCCGTCTAAGGATATCCCAGACATGTTCGATGGGTGATAAGTCTGGACTAAGTGCTGGCTATGGTAAGGTGGTTATGTTCTCCTCCTGGAGGATGTGTTCTCCTACTGGAGGATGTGTTCTCCTACTGGAGGATATGTTCTCCTACTGGAGGATGTGTTCTCCTACTGGAGGATATGTTCTCCTACTGGAGGATGTGTTCTCCTACTGGAGGATGCGTTCTCCTCCTGGAGGATGTGTTCTCCTACTGGAGGATATGTTCTCCTCCTGGAGGATGTGTTCTCCTCCTGGAGGATGTGTTCTCCTACTGGAGGATATGTTCTCCTCCTGGAGGATGTGTTCTCCTACTGGAGGATGTGTTCTCCTACTGGAGGATGTGTTCTCCTACTGGAGGATATGTTCTCCTACTGGAGGATGTGTTCTCCTACTGGAGGATGTGTTCTCCTCCTATAGGTTATGTTCTCCTACTGGAGGATGTGTTCTCCTACTGGAGTATATGTTCTCCTCCTGGAGGATATGTTCTCCTACTGGAGGTTATGTTCTCTTCCTGGAGGATATGTTCTCCTCCTGGAGGTTATGTTCTTTTCCTGGAGGATATGTTCTCCTCCTGGAGGTTATGTTCTCCTCCTGGAGGTTATGTTCTCCTCCTGGAGGTTATGTTCTCCTCCTGGAGGATGCGTTCTCCTCCTGAAGGTTATGTTCTCCTACTGGAGGATATGTTCTCCTACTGGAGGTTATGTTCTCTTCCTGGAGGATATGTTCTCCTCCTGGAGGTTATGTTCTCTTCCTGGAGGATGTGTTCTCCTCCTGGAGGTTATGTTCTCCTCCTGGAGGTTATGTTCTCCTCCTCGAGGTTATGTTCTCCTCCTTGAGGTTATGTTCTCCTCCTGGAGGTTATGTTCTCCTCCTGGAGGATACGTTCTCCTCCTGGAGGATATGTTCTCCTACTGGAGGTTATGTTCTCTTCCTGGAGGATATGTTCTCCTCCTGGAGGTTATGTTCTCTTCCTGGAGGATATGTTCTCCTCCTGGAGGTTATGTTCTCCTCCTTGAGGTTATGTTCTCCTCCTGGAGGTTATGTTCTCCTCCTAGAGGATATGTTCTCCTACTGGAGATTATATTCTCCTCCTGGAGGATGTGTTCTCCTACTGGAGATTATATTCTCCTCCTGGAGGATGTGTTCTCCTACTGGAGATTATATTCTCCTCCTGAAAGATATGTTCTTTTCCTGGAGGATATGTTCTCCTCCTGGAGGTACTCCGTAACAACAACGATGTCTTTAAGTAATGTGACGTACGCTAATCGTAGGATAACATGCGGAGGTCATTTTTCACTGTAATGTGCAACACACTGACTCGTGTCACTGTATGTTTCAAAAAATTTACCCCAACCGCTTGCAAGAAATTCATAAGATAATTTCAATGGAATAATCAATTTCTAACCCCCTACAATCATGCAACCTCGTTTCAGGTTACTCCCAAATGAAAATATTCCCTACTTTTGTAACTGTACAGATAACATAAATCAGAGGTAACTGAGTTAGTATGAACAAGGTAGTTGAGCGGAGCTGTACCTTGACTTCAGGTGGAGAATCTGCAAGTCATCCAGCAAGGCCGTCAGTCTGATTACAGTATGTGTAAAGTAAACTCAGGGGGACTTCGATCATGCAGTCAATAGTGTTTGGAGGGGGATAGAATGACATGATTTTAACCAAGTTATCAAGCCAAACAGACACTTTAAGTCGTTTGCTACAACACATATGGATCCAGAAGCATTTCTTAGTGACCCAACACAAGTAATATATATATTCGTTCATAAAACCTCATGCCCTCATTTGATCGTGACATACCCTGTAGTGATTACTGAACAGTGGGTGAGTGGTTGAGTGAGTGGGTGAGTGGTTGAGTGAGTGGTTGAGTGGTAGGGCGGTTGAGTGGTTGAGTGAGTGAGTGACTTTGGGCTATAAAGTTGAAAGTAATATACTGTCATAGAACACTCACTCACGTATGCACGCAATGACTCACTCACTCTTAAACCCTTCAGTTCTCAATTGAACAGACATTCCGAACTCACCTATACCTTGTCAAAGACAGACATCTTATGAACGCACCACCATTTCGCTTTATCGCCACGCCTAAACACAACGCATGGGATGCACGTGCACAACGCAGTAGCTCCATACACGTGCATGGGGTGTCATTTTTTTATTTTGACGGTTTTCAAAAAATATCGAAAAATCATTTTCACAATCATTTTGCATCACATTTTTTAGCCGTTTTGGTTCTTTTTTGGTTTGAAAATGAAAATCATATACATGCAAATTTCACGTCATACACAAATCATCTTTCAAGAGCGATAACTGTACGAACAACTATTGTCATAAGAAACAGTCCCAAAACAGTCATTATTATAATATCAACATTCATTAACTCCCATATATCGCCCAATTTTTTCAATCTTAAAATATAAATGAGGTTTCCCTACTTTTCTCGAGGAGCATATATCTGAGATTTTGCATGTCACGCTAACCAGGTCATATCACTGGTGTAACAGCGTCTGTGTGTACACCCCAGTGCAGTGTTCACAGTACAACTGTAGAGTCAGGTACAAGGTGAGTGTGTGATGATCAATGACATTGTTGTCCTTCAAATACCGTTGACGTTTATATACTTGTTGAAATATAGGTAATGGCTAGCAGTGTTGTTACTCCAACAGTTTATCTTTGAGGATTCAGTATGGATATACCTGCATACAAGAAGGACTGTATAATACTTACTCTTACCCGGAGACATTCATGTTGTTTGCAAGCGATTGTTCCTTTTAAAGTGGCAGTCACACCTTTATGATATTCTGTTCAATTTCACGGTGTAGTTTGTGTTATCAATATAAATACTTTCGGATGCGTCTCTGTTCATTCAGAAACACAGGGGTACCGTTAAGGAATAGATTGTAATGTGACTGTGAACCGTATTCAGTTTACCTAGGAATGAAAATTAATGGCAGATTAATCCACAGACGAGATCATAAAATTCACCAACCGTTTGACAATCTTGACCGCTGGGTCTCTTTTACATACAATGAAGTCATGTCTACCACGTCATCATACTCAGCAAAGTCTATGCATTCTGTTCTAAACCAGCAACGTGTAGTCAAGACTCCTTTATCATCATCATAAGATTTACACCCATCATAACAGCTTTTTCAAAAAGACTGTAGACAGATGCAAGAAATCTTCAAGCATTATTCTGACTGTGACGTCATGTCTACCACGTCACCATACGTAACCTTCCAAATTGTATCTCTATGTATTTCCTGTTCCACCATCACCGCTACAATTCTTCGATGTAATTACAATCGCAGTACGAAATACAATGGCAGAGGTGACAACAAAGTCAGTGATAAATAATATTCCCACATCAGCAACAGTACTCAAGCTTCCAAAACAGACGTATACTAAATATCCGAGGTGAAAAGATGATGTTCACAGAATGTTGGACACCACTGTCCACAAGTAACAATCTCAACATCATTATCCTGCATTACACAGTGATATCACACGAACCATCTTGGTTATTAGTGTCACATTTCCTGCAATATGTAAAGAACTGTGATTAATTAGGAACATGAATTGAAAAGGATCAAAGGTTTAACTGTATGAAATCGTATCTTAAAATTCGATATGTTCTTTCAGAATGTGGACAGGAATGAGACTTGCATTTGCGACGCTGGTGACGTTGTTGCTGGTGTTGTTTTACTGTGAAAACAAAGGAAGTGTCAACTTTAAATGGCCCACTTCTAGGACAACGTCTGTCAGTGTTGGGCAAGTCCCTTGACGTATTCTATGGAATCCCATATGCCAAGCCTCCTGTGGGTGATTTTCGCTTCAAGCACCCTCAGCCATCAGAGTCATGGGGACCGGAAGTAAGGGATGCACAAAACCCGACGCCATCTTGCTTCCAACCAAAAAATGCTCATGGCAGTGATGAAAGTTACAAACAGATGCCCGATGATTACAGTGAAGACTGCCTTCATCTTACAGTGTGGACACCATCAGATAATAGTGGCAATCTAGCAGTGATGGTCTGGATCCACGGTGGAGGTTTTTATATTGGATCTACAAGGCTGCCACTGTATGAAGGAAAATACATTGCAGCAGAGAATGGAGTCATCGTTGTTTCAATGAATTACAGATTGGGGCCTTTAGGGTTCAGCTACCTTGGTCCAGATACCATCCCTGGCAACATGGGCTTGATGGATCAAAGATTAGCCTTTACAGTGGGTGAAAGACAATATTGCTAACTTTGGTGGAGATCCAACACGGGTGACCATATTTGGAGAAAGTGCTGGTGGTGCAAGTGTAGGTCTACACCTGGCATCACCTTTGTCACGTGACCTGTTTGACAGAGCAATAATGCAGAATGGGACTCTCATCTCCCCATTTTGCAGATAACATGCCCAAAACAGCAATACGGACACTGAAGAGACTTGGTTGATCTCCTTGAATGCCCTTCATCTTCAACTGATGCAGAGATATATGAGTGCTTGAAGACAGCAGATGCACAAACTATGGCAGACCTTCAGCTAGGTTTGTTCGGTGAAGGAATTCCATTTCGCCCAGTTGGGCGGATGGGGAACTTCCTCCCCGATGACCCCAAAGTCTTCTGTCCACTGGCTCCATCAAGCAGACCAGTGTATTGCATGGTTTTACTAAAAATGAGACAGCACTGTTTTCTGCAATGATACTGAAGCAGACGAGAAACGTATCAACATTGCCAGAAACACTCATTTTAAGTCGTCAAGAATATGATAGTTTTCTTTTCATTTGACATGGTCACTGAACAGACATTGAAGAGCCTATCCGTCTGTTTTATGAAAGTCAGATACCCCTTCTAAAGGACACGGACTATTTTGATGTCGTGACTCGCGCAACTTCGGATAGGGATTTCAAGTGTCCTCATCTTGAGCTTTGACAGATTGTACTCTCCCTGCTAACCCTACCTATGTCTACAGCTTTAATCACCGACTATCAATTAGTCCGAATCCAAAGTGGATGGAGCACCCCACTGGTACGATCTTGAACTTTGTTTTTGGTTGGGTTCTGGAAAAGTCTCTGGGATGTACAGAGGAGGAGATGGAACTTAGCAGGACCATCATGACGTACTGGACCAACTTTGCCAAGTCCGGGTGAGTGACTGAATGAGCGAATGGAATATACATTCAATGACAAAAACGTTTTATTAAGTCATCCTTCTTTAAATTATACCACAGATAAATGTCTAAAATAATCAAGATTTCTTTAAGCTTTCTTATGTGTATCCAGCGATCCAGTAATTTTAAATGATACCAAATATATCATACAGTTTCAAATCTGTATCCAGCGATCCGAACGCTCCTGTCCTCCGTCAAGGTGAACTGTAGCCAGCCTCTGACAACACTGATCTCTCCTACATGGCCCTTTGACGTTGGCAGCAAATTATCAGCAGGACATGGGGTAGTCCACCACGAATGCGTCTTCATCAACAGGATTTCTACCCATGATTTCTAAAAGTAAATTTATACTCGAACATTGCTTCCTGGTTCACATAAATAAATGTTTTAGATGTGACTTGGATACTTCTCTCTTTGTTTGGTTAAATATTTACGATGAGTAATGTTGTTGTTTTTTCTTCAATTATCACGAATGGTTGGAACAGACTCGTTTATATTGGTAGTTGCTGATTCCTCAAAGGTTAAAACTATATAGTTAACCGGGACTCAGTCTGTAAGAGAATTATGTGTGAAACTAAGAAACAAAAAAGATGTAATTAAAAATTGTATTTCTAAAATTGTAAAGTCGCAAATCAATACAAAGACTTCACTTTGGGAGAGTGAGTGAGTGAGTTTAGTTTTACGCCCACACTCTGTAATATATGGCGGCGGCCAGTAAATAATCAAGTCTGGACCAGACAATCCAGTGATGAGCATCGATCTACACAACTGGGATACGATGACACACTTTGACAGAACAAAATTGAGTGGCAGCACAAAGTCAGAGGTATAATATAACAGTAGTGATTGTGGGAGTAAAGACAATGATGGTTATAGTGACATGTCAACAACAGAGGTATAATATAACAGTAGTGATTATAGGAGTAAAGACAATGATGGTCATAGTGACATGTCAACAACAGAGGTATAATATAACAGCAGTGATTGTAGGAGTAAAGACAATGGTGGTCATAGTGACCTGTCAGCAACAGAGGTATAATATAACAGCCGTGATTGTAGGAGTAAAGACAATGATGGTCATAGTGACCTGTCAGCAACAGAGGTATCATATAACAGCAGTGATTGTAGGAGTAAAGACACTGATGGTCATAGTGACCTGTCAGCAACAGAGGTATAATATAACAGCAGTGATTGTAGGAGTAAAGACAATGATGGTCATAGTGACCTGTCAACAACAGAGGTATAATATAACAGCAGTGATTGTAGGAGTAAAGACAATTGTTGTCATAGTGACCTGTCAACAACAGAGGTATAATATAACAGCAGTGATTGTAGGAGTAAAGACAATGATGGTCATAGTGACCTGTCAGCAACAGAGGTATAATATAACAGCAGTGATTGTAGGAGTAAAGACAATGGTGGTTATAGTGACCTGTCAGCAACAGAGGTATCATATAACAGCCGTGATTGTAGGAGTAAAGACAATGATGGTCATAGTGACCTGTCAGCAACAGCAATCCAACTTTGGAAGAAAGGGCCAGGGCAGAGAGTAAAACAAAGTTTAAAGTGAACACTCACAATACTGGTCTTCTTGTGACTCGAGATGTGATGAGAGATGAAAGGCAATAGCTAAGCAAGATTCACTGACTGAATCTACAGGTACAAAGTATACCTTGAAACATTGTTGCACAACGTTTAACACCGCCTCATGGCAGCATGTTCATGCCAGTATGTCCCATAGTGCAGCTATGGAAATTATGAATTCATGATTGTGTTTCAGACCCACCGGAGGGGCAGGAGTACTGCACAAGAGGATGAATGGACAGCATCATACTAATCTGACCCAAGTTAAAATACTGATACATCATTATCTTTTATCTTTTATCTTTCAACCGTATCTGGAGTCCCCACAGATATTGTAACGCTGTTTATACAGTTTAATCGCCAATCACAGTAACTTCCTCAATCACCCAACCACAGTCTGTATACCTATCAAAGACTTTGTGGAATCATAATGTTGCTCTTCATGGTTTCATGATAAATCTATTTCAGCATACTGTGTCAAGCAAGTCAGCTGGTAGATACGTTATCGACTGAGGCACATTGGTGTATGTGTGATTTAAATTGTAACACATTTGGTATTTTAATAAAGGAAGCTGGTATATACATTGATCTTTCTCTTCACCAACATCATTCATACAACAGAATTTCTTTCATCTATTGGTATCCTATTCCATCTTCCATTTTCAACTGGTAAATGGTGGCATGAAGATGGAAGATAACTTAGATGAATTGTGTGTAAATAACCGGTCCCGTTAGTCGCCTTTTACGACAAGCAGAGTCGCCTTTTGTGGCAAGCATGGTTTGCTGAAGACCTATTCTACCCCGGATCTTCACGGGTCGTAAATAATTTAGACCAAAAAGGTTTTTTTCGTTTTTTCTTTATCTTTTTGTATTCTATTTCAAGTTGCATGTACAGACAGGAGAGTGACATGTGTTGGCAGTTACATCATCAGATTAGTACAAAACTGTATACGCATATGAGGGTGTTGATATATAGATAATTTTATAGATAAATAGGAGCTGAGTGAAAATGTTAAAGCTGTAGTGGACACAGCAGTTCCAGTAAATCAATTTGCACGAGGTGCTAAATTAAAATGTCAGAGTACCGTATGTAAGTGATGCCATTTCCTAGTAAAATAACTGAATTTATTATTTTTCATTGCAATAAACCTTTCGATAGCATATGCCCTTAAGCAGCATGAGAAACCCTACAAAGTCTATATCTTGCTGTTTAAGGCTTGAACTATAGAATTATCTTTTGGCAAGTAATAAAATTTGATATATTACTTGATTGTTTGAGGGTAGTCCAAACATAATAATGAATTTAGATAGTGCCAGATTGGTTTGGTGGTTTTCATTCAGAAATTCTTCAACTTCAAGCCAAAGGTTATGAACAAATTGACATTTAAAGAAAACATGTGATATATCTTCTGAGGCGGTTTTTTGACAAAATGTACATGTATCATCTTTCAACTAACTTCATCTTTCAATAAAACATATATAAATTATTCTGTATATAAATCTGAATTGAAGGTCTAAGAGCATGCAGTCATTTTGTACATTTCCTATAATAGCTAAATACATCTTTCAAGTCAATCCCATGCTGAAAGACAGTTTTCCAATAATCTACGGACTTAGGGGTGTAGTATCATTCTTAATTAGTTTATCGTGGAATTTCCTTGAGCCCTTTAGCATTACAGATAATATAGTTGTATATATTATTACAGATGCAGTTCATCGAATGTAAGTGTTCTGTTTCTTATCTGATATGTCCAGTTATTTGGAATATTGTTTAACAAGTGTTGATAGTCTAAGACAGTTCCCTGTATTTTGTATTTCTGTTTTAAATTCTTCAATTCTTAGAGTTTCATTTTCATCACATATCTTTAATACTAAACAAGTTATATAATATATGATGATTTAAAGAAATAATTCAACCAAAGTGTTTGAGTCAAGATTTGGTCTACATCATTTTCCTCAAAAGTAATTTCTTATAGAAAAAATCTTCCATGCAGGTAAAACATCTCTCCAACAAGGATTATCGTGGTCAGATATACTGTCAACAGCATTGGAGTCTAGTGAGAATATATGAATTACAGGAAAGAGTAATGAAACATTCTACATCGATCATTCTGAGGCCTCCATCTTGATAATCTCTGTTTATAGTTGATCTCTTTATTTTCTCGTTTCTATCTTTCCATAAACATCTATAAATTATTACATTGAGCTTTTAATTAATGTTTAGGTGGGTTGGGCAGTGCAGAGAAAATATGCGTAGATCGATGTTCATGCTGTTGATCACTGGATTGTCTGGTCCAGACTCGATTATTAACAGACCGCCGCCGTATAGCGTGAATATTTCTTAGTGCAGCGTACAACTAAACTAATCACCCACAGGTCATTTAATGACGTTTTACGAGTTTTACGAGTTTTTAACATGAACAGGAAGTGGGACCCAAGCTTGGTTTCACCCATCGAATCAAGAGATATAGTTGATATTGTATTGATAACTGTAACATTCAACTTCTGCGTAAAACAAAACACATGGCTTTAGTAGCTTGTTGACAGGGATTTGACATAGATCATTTGAAAGAACATTTTCTATCAAAAATAACTTCATGAAACATAATAATAGTTTTCACCTAACTGGTTGAAATATCCAATTGGAACATACCTATTTATACTTGGATGTTGCCCCGATTAATCCTTATTCCAGTGTCTAACTTAATGGGAGTAAATTGGGCACTTTGGACGTCGGGTAGAGCGGCAGGCTTCATCAGAGTAGCCGATTACTAACACACTAACCCGTTTCGCTGTATACTTCTAAATCTACCCCAACCGCTTTGCAAGAAATTCATAAGCCGTTTTCAATAGAATAAACAATATCTAACCCTATATATACAATCACACAACCTCGTTCCCAGTCACCCAAAATGAAATATTCCCTACTTTAACACTGTACCTATAAACCTCCGGGTAACTGAGAGTTCATGTGAACAAGTGTTTTGAGCGGAGCTATTACCTCGACTTGAGGTGGAGAATCTTGCAAGTCATCCAGCAAGGCCGTCAGCCTGATTACAGTAATGTGTAGATCTAGGACTCAGGGAACTTTGATCCATTCAGTTAATGGTGTTTGGAGGGGATAGAATGGCATGATTTTAACCACGTCATCAAGCCATACAGAAATGTTTTTTCCGCGGTTTTCTGGAAACAAATATATAATAGTAGTAATAATAATGATGGGTATTATAAAGCGCTGTAAACATCCATAAGGTGCATGCTCAACGCGCATATGGGCCCTGAGGAATTTCCTAGTGGCCCAATAAAAAGTAATAAATATAGTTGTCCATGGAAACGGTATGCAGTCATGATGATCGTGACATATCCCGTAGTGGTTCCTGAAACAGTATCGGACTAAGTGAGTGAGTGCAAGTGTACGTGAGTGAGGCCGAGGATGGGAGGAGCGAGGAAGGGAAGGAGGGAGCGAGTGGGTGATGGACTCTCGTGATGAAAGTACAACCCTGTTGTACAGCACTTAATCACTTATGCACGTGCACTGCCCTCTCTCACCTAAACCATTCGCTTCTCAAATTGAGGTGAGTGCGTAATGTGCGATGCGTCGTCCGTGAGGGAGCGAGGATGGGAAGGGAGCGGATGAAGGGAAGGAGGGAGCGAGTGGGTGATGGACTCTCGTGATGAAAGTACAAATACCGTTGTACAACACTCAATCACTTATGCACGCACCGACTCCCACTCACCTAAAACCATTCGCTTCTCAAGTTGAACAGACGTTCCGACTCCACCTGTAACTGAGATTTTGCATGTCACACCAACCAGGTCATGATGTCAGAATATGCTGCTATGTAATATGGGTGTCTATGTGTCCACCCCAGTGTAGTGGTCCACAGTACAGCTGTAGAGTCAGGTATTGCTGTGAGGTGTCATGATCAATGACATTCTGTTTTCCATCAAATACCATTGTAGGTATACCTGTTGTCGAACTATAGGTAATGTAACAGCGTCCATGGGTACAATCTCAGTGCAGTGTCCACAGTACAACCTGGTAGAGTAAAAGATTACAAGGTGAGTGTGCGGGATGAACAATGACATTGTTTTACCATTAAATACCAGTGACGCATACACTGCTGTCGAACTATAGGTAATGTAACAGCGTCCATAAGCGTACACCCCAGTGCAGTCCACAGTACAACTGTAGAGTAAGGTACAAGGTGAGTGTGTGATGATCAATGACATTGTTTTTACCATTATAATGTCGCAAGTGACGTATAAGCACTGGTTGTCGAACCATAGGTAACGTAACAGCGTCCATGCAGCACACTTGCATTTGAGTATCCACAGTACAACTGTAGAGTAAGGTACAAAGGTGGAGTGTGTGATGAACAATGACCCATTACTTTTACCACTAAATACCAGTGACGTATACTCGTTGTCGAACTATAGGTATCGTAACAGCGTCCATGCATTACACCCCAGGTCCACAGTATGCACTGCTAGAGGTAAAGATTACTGGCAGAGTGTGTGGTGATGATCAATGACATTGTTTTTACCATTAAATACCAGTGACGTATACTGTTGTCGAACTATAGGTAATTTAACAGCGTCTATGCGTACACACCTAGTGCAGCGTCCACAGTACAATCCGTAGAGTAAAGGCATTGCAAGGTGGAGTGGCAATGAACATTGACATTTTACCATTAAATACCAGTGACGTATACCGTTGTCCGGACTATAGGTAATGTAACAGCGTCTATCCTGAAGGGACGATTGTCGCGTTTGTCGCATTGTCGCATTGTCGCCCTCTCAAATACAAGCGAAAATTAAACAAACGGTGACACGTGACATCGCGACAACGCGACATTTCGCCCATTTATCGCATTGTCGCGGTAATCATCGCGTGTCGCGTTTTGAATAATATATTTTTCGTTTCCTCAAGGCTTATTATAGCGACAAATTTTCAAGGTCAAAATATGTCGCGTGCCTTCGCGCGTCGCCCTATGTAAAGATAATGTAAAACAGCCTGCACTTACAAAGGCGATATGACACGCGCGATATTGCGTGATAACGACGACATTTGATGAAATGTCGCGTTGTGGCATTGTCGCGTCGCGCTTTGTTAAAAATATTGAGGTATATTCGCTAATATTATGCCTGCTGACTTAAACGCGACACGCGACAATTGCTGACTATATTATATGTCGCGTTGTCGCGTCGCGCGTTTTCGCCCTACCGCTGATTACCGGTGCGCATGTGTAGAAGGTCAATTAGTCTACGCATGCGCGAACCAATGTTATACTCTATTTCAGACTGCGCTACTGGTCTTTTGTTACCCCAATGGTTTTTACAATGAGAGTTGTGCTCGTAATGGCAATGGGGGCTGCTTTATTTGAACTTCTAATGGAAATCTTCCATTGTTACTTTTCTATTATGGCTATATATTGTAACTGCTTAGCATTAATCAAAGCGTTTTTAGCAGCAAGACAGAATCATTAAGCGCCACTTCATTCATTGTAATGACGGCACACGGTGGCCACAATCATTCAAGGCAGAGGCAATTTTACTATGCAGGGTTGTGTCTCTTAGTCACACTAGATAACTATGATCATAGGTTCGAATCCCAGCCCCATACACATTCATCACTTTGAACATTTCACTTCTATCAGAAGCTCACAGGTTGTGAAAAAACAAATATTGTTAAAATTCAGGCCACATCGGCATAGCTTATCGAGTAAAGTCCCCAATGGGGTCGCTCATGTTCCACAGTGTGGCTCCTGACAAGTTTCTTATTTACAGTCCGCAATGGCGTGAATTGTCCGCCATCACTCTGTTCAACCAGCAGTGGATGGATGAGGCAGAATGAAGTGTGTTTCCTTAATCATCCAGCACCTCAAAGACAGTTTAGGTCGGCTTTGAACGTGATATTCTTTGGCAGGGCATGCTACGAGTGGACTGCTGTATTATGATATTAGAGCGATGAGAATCTCTTGGCAGAGTTCGCGTACCCTTGGGTGCCGAAATCAACCCTCCTCTCCTCCGCTCGCTCCTCCATCGCTCTTCTGAGCCCGGCTCCTCCTCCTCCTCTCCTCTCCTCTCCTCATCGCTCCTCCTCTCCATCACTCTCCTCCTCCCTCTCTCCTCATCCTCTCCTCTCCTCTCCGCTCCTCCTCTCCTCCTCCTCCTCCTCTCCACAGCTCCTCCTGCCTCCTCCTCCGCACCTCTCCTCTCCAGCTCCGCTCCGCTCCTCCTCCTCTCCTCCTCCTCTCCGCTCCGCTCCTCCCCTCCTCCTCTCCTCTCCATCCCTCTGTCCTCCTCCTCCTCCAAAGGTTTAGGGCAGTAGCCAAGATATTTCCATTACAATAATGTGGGCATCCCTTGGTTTTTCAATTCCTATTTGAATCTATATTGTACATCAATAATAATGATATACCAAGCGATACACATGTGCAGCGTATCGTTTCAAACATACACACCTACTCAATCATAATAATTTTTAGCAAAATGGCTGATTTCCAACCCACATCAATTCAAAGTGACAGACTCTTCGCCCACACAGACTTCACGTACATTCCATTATTACTCTGAGTTCGATCCACTTTCGCGCATCTTATAGCCCTTTAAAACATCGGCATAAATCATCCTTGCCAATAGTTTGAAATTCGCAGTATTAACCATCAAAACGCGACACGCGACAATGCGACAACTTGCGACATTTTGATGATATAGCGTTGTCGCTGCGATCACTGACCAAATATTGAGTATAGTATATTATTATAACGTATTTGACTAAAACTGGGCAAATAATGCGACAACTTTTGACATTTGATGAAATATGGCGTTATCCGCATCCTGCATGCTATAACAAATATTGATTATAGTATGCATTATATAACCACAGGGTTCGAATCACTGTTTGGACATGACAAATAAAAGTCTAGACTTTTGCAGTGAAAGTATATTGTTGTTTTATGTAATGATTAGCCTATATTTCCAAATTTGAACAGAGATCGGTGAAGAAATGAATTTTTTAGAAAATTCTACCGCTACACTCATTACATACAATATCAAAGGGAGTGACACTGGCGATGCTCGAGCATAAAACGGACAGCCCGACTATTTTAACGTGCGGTTCAATCAAAACTTACGTTTTCACAAAACATTGTTTTGAGCTTGTATTCTATTGTCTACCGTTTATGATTTTGAACACTTTGACTGACCCTCGCACTAGCACTACCCTCTGCTTTTGAACAAATAATGCTGGACTCGTCTTCGGTAAACATCGACAGTTTTCAATGAAATTGAGCTGCGATTTTCACAAAACATTGATGTTTTTGAGCGCATTCTTACCTTTCTGCTCATTCGCCATTCAATTTGTCTACCCGCTTGCAGTTTCGAACACTGACCCTCGCATTAGCACTGCTACCCTCTGCTTTGAATGATACATCTGGCCTGCTGGTAAGCATCGACGGTTTCCGTAGAATCTTTCCGTGTGCAGAAAGCCCGTTATTTAATGCAGGTTCAGGGCCACGAAAATCGTTACAATAACAAAGACCCCATTTCAACACCGACATGTGCGTTGATATTTCCTGCCATCTCGCTATTGTGTCAAAATCGTACATAAAACAGCAGTTCCTGAACGACCACGATGATTGGAATATATTTGATGACGTATAATTCCGATGATTTGGTGCTTTCTCCTGTTGTATGCTGGAAATAAACTGAACACCCAGTAATAGTAACTAGAAATTTGTTGTTTTACCACATTATGTAATCAATAATAAATAGATCTAATACATTAACACATAACTGATTAATTCAACCCATTTGGTTTTGATGACAATGTATGTGAAGAAGAATATAACATGTGCACTCATTTTTGCATATATCATTTCAAATAACATCCATTCTATTCTTCCATTTTGCGAGGTTGATCATGGTGATGGAATAGACATAATGATCTTCAATTGCCCATGGCAATTACAACATCCACATTGCAATGTTTCTGGATATGTATAATCACATGACTATATGATGAAATAAAACTGAATGTACCCCATCCCACTCAGATACAGCTACAGTTGTTTTATGTATTCGAACGGATACATCATGGAATATAAATAGAAGGAATCAGATAAACTGTTGATAGAACAACACCATGATAGTTGTAGGTTGTTAAATAATCATGGTTTTAAAGGAGAATATATCTTGACTTTGCCACCGCATCTTGTGTTTAACCACACATAATCAAATCCAGATCTAAAACAGATATCTTTGTATGGAGGTAGCCCATGTGAGAATTGGAGAGTCATCCATTAGGTAGCCTTAGCAGTCTGCATTCATCCCATCGCAGTAGCCTGCCACCAATACTCAATAGCCCTTGTGGTGTTGACAAGGTTAAGGAGAGGGTCTGTGCCACATTCTCCTGACCATACGATTGTTTTGAGAAACCATTTATACATTTATACTGAACATCATGCAATGGTTCGATAGAATGAGGAGTTACCATATGCCTCACCGCATAACACACCATAAGACAATCACCGGCATAAATATACTGGAGTCAAAAGAAGCTTCACAAAGATGTAATTTGAAAAGGAAATAATGGAATACTTTTCTCTGATGATACGTCTATGTATCCGAAATGGGATCCCTATCTTTCCATACGACGTAGCGAGGCCACTCAAACCCATCCGTTCGTCATTACCCAAATGGCGGTAGTAAACAATATGGCGTT
>NW_025766266.1:0-52907 GCF_003918875.1 Haliotis rubra
AGTCAATGGACACCTGACCCAAGCTCCCAGCCTAATCCACCAACTGGTCAACGAAAGGAACCAGGGCCAGCCTTGACAAACACAGAAAACCCATCTATGTAAAGATCAAATCACCATCCACCAACCCCATCCCAGATCCAGCAGGGCGGGCACTGAGCCCACCCAGCCGACCACAGACCTCCGATCGCTCCCAGGCCCATGGCCTGACAAATCAGATCAACAGAATCTCCATCCTTGAACACGAGACCAGATCCCAGAGCCATGACCAACTGACCACACAGACACAGCACAACCACGAACACACACCCCAAGGACAGGAGACCAGGAAGGAGAAGAATGCATGGAGTGGAACAGTGGACAGCCAAGGACAAATGGAGACAACCAACCACAGACCACACACAAGGACACGGACCACACCAACCACACACACACACAGCCAACAACTGGAACGGAAGAACGCACACGGCACACAACGACCCCAGCGACCATGGACGACACACCGGACACCATGGACACTGAACGAGCCATGAGCCCAAGGAAAAGGATAACGGAGCGGACCATGGCACAGAACACAGTGGAAACGTCCCCAACAACCGACCAGACACGGAACACACACACAGGCATGGACACACAAGGACGACCACCGGAACGCCACACCGACAGACATGAATGGCCGGACCGAGACAGCCACACCGGAACCACAACGAAATAACTGACAACATGGACCAACCCCACAGGAAGAAGCCAAGGAAAGGACACCAGACGCCGACCAGACAGTGGACCAACAGCACAGGAGGCCGCCGGACACACGACCAACAGGATAAACGTGAACGCAGCATGAAAACGTGGCCAAGCCCGAGGCACACGGAACACGTGTGGCCGAGGAACGTGGCCGGAAAATGGAAGACGTAACCCCGGAGTGCAACAACAGTGAAGGAAGCCCAGTGGCCGGAATGAAAGCCAAAGTGGAAAAACGGAAGGAAAAACGTGGCCAACGCCCGGAAGCCGGACGTGGCCCGGAACGGAAAAAGGAAGGAAGAGTGAATGGACACACGTGAAGGAACAGACATGAATGGAAAAGGAAAATAGCCAATGGAGGGTGGACAACACAGGCCAACGCCCGAGTGAAAAGGAAGCCATGGAAGAAGCCGGAGGAATAATGGAGTGGAATGGAAAACAGTGGAATGGAATGGATAACGGAAGGAATGAGAAAGCATGGAATGGAAAACGTGGAGACAACGGGGTGGCTTAGTTGAGGAAGAATGGAATGGAATGGAATGGAGTGGAAAATGGAGGCTGGAATGGAGTGAATAACTTGAATGGAATGGAGGAAGGAATGGAATGGAGGAATGGAATGGAAGGAATGGGTGGAATTACAGCTCTGAGTTAATATCGCGAGGTCAGTGAGAAATTTCGAATATGATCCGAGTTTATCGTAAAGTACCTTTACGCAACACCGCATTCGATCACAATACAGTTTTCATCTTTACCTGAAAGATATTAGATTAATGAATATATCACCGAATTGAGGCCAACGACGATGTCAGTAGTTTCTTTGCGTTCGAAAAGAAACCGTTATAAATGACGCATTCTCATTCACAGTATGTTCGTCTCGACACAAGAATATAAAGATGGCCAATAACGCATATGTGAAGTGCAGTTCGCGTAAAATTTCCGGTTATTAATTGGGTAACCAAAACGGAAAATCTAATAGTAGCGATATTCAATTTTATGTAGACTCCGTCAAAGGTGCGAAATCAAAAACTATTAATGCCGTTGAATGACGCCAAAGCCTTTGTCGTTCGGGTGAATGCCGATTTTACCAATTATTAAAACCGTACTATGATTACGTATTCAATGTAGTGGTCTTGTATCAATAGTCTCCAGTTCAATAACAAATTGCCGATCATCATCAAACATTATTGGATACAAATCGCTCAAAAGTATTTATTAAAATACGCAGTCGTCAGTTGAACAAAGCATCACGTAACAAACAGGTGAAATGTTTTCATAGAAACAGAAGATTACGCAGCGTCAGGTGTTGCCCAGTCGAAGCTGAAAAGCAATAACTTCACCATCGACTATGTAATACCAGGAGCACATGTCGAACTATCACGAACAAAGTAATTATCAAACAAACAATCAGTATACGTATCAGTTAAATGCACACATTTTCGCAGAATCTCAAAAAGATATACTTATACTGGTCTGGTCGTCGATGCAGTTTGATGACGAAAGCAACACATTGTTTGAATATTTTCGACTAAACCTTCAAACCGATTTTCCGAAAGCCGCACCGATCGTAATTTGAAAGTTAACGATAATATCATTGTTAGCGTTACCGATCATAGAATACTAAAACTACGCATTGAGAACACCTGCATTGGTCAAAAGCGAAGCCATCATAAAATACAGAGAATTGACACGAGTTAAAACGTATAACCATTACACGCGACTAAACAAATTGGCAGATTTCCATAACGATAAAAGTAAATCAACGAAGCCGACAAAGTAAAACAATAGAGCATATGAAGTTGATTCCAAAATTTTGTAATTTGCTAAAGAAGTTGACCATAACGACGACGATTGCCGGGTCATAACAATAGTGTTGGCCGATCGTCAATATCATTAATCATGCAGCTTCATAGCATCTTCCGTACGGAGTTCTGCTCGATTTGAATATGCCACGCCGGCGATAGCGAACAAAACCGAACTTTGTACCCCTGGCCAGTCTCTACAAGCTTAAATTTAACCGAGTATCGGGTCAGTTCTGGTTTATCGCTTCGGTCCTCTTCGAGGTTACGAACAATCGCAGCCGTTGATATTACGTTAAATAATACGTATCTATTTGACACTAACGACACCTCTAACATTGATGAAAGAGATCCATTCAGCTCTTGACTTCGAAATATCTATATCCCCAGAAAATCATCGAATAAGTCAAGGAGACCGACAGTAAACATCCGATAATAAATACGCATGGCATTAAAACAGCTTTTAAACACAGTTATCATTACGTTAAAACATTGCCACGAACATTTCAAATCACAGCTAAACCGGGATTAATACTAAAGAAACAACATATCTAAACAGTTGACCGCCAAAAACGCTGCCCGCCACAAAGACAGATACCCTTATTCATTACGTGTACCACTTCACTTTCATTGTCATCGCTTCCGATAAGTCACTCTGCGAGGTGACAAATGGAAAAATATCACTGCCATCACGCAGATCATCAAACTTCCGCGGAGAAAGCCGACAGTTAACACCGTATGATCACATTACGCATGGTCGCCCGAGCTCGAAAGCCGTTGATTAATGTTTCACGTACAAGATTTACGGACTTTCACGTTTTCATTTAAACTATTCCCATAATCGCTTCAGTAACACCAATCCCAGACATAATCAACAATTTTACAAAGTTTTAAGCTCGTCAGGACACCAATTCCAGTTCCGCGCAGACACTTTAGCCATTATTAAACAGCAATCAGCGGCGATCTTCAAAATAAAATCGATATCTGCGTTGTTTAACACAGACACGCCGTATTGCCCTCGGTAATACGTTCGATGCAATTGCGCCATCCTTCGCCCGGCCCGCAACACCGCCATTAATCGCGAATCGTATTACCCTCGAGAAGCATCAACTTAGCAGTACGCATCTTCTTCCCAGTCGTCAAAACAGCAACTAAGTTAATCGTTAAGTCGTCCATTACATCGGTATCAAGCACATAACGCACATTTTACAGCTCATAATATATCAACGACAAACAGTATCATATACCGAAAGAGTTGGCAAAGAACGTCAAATGATACCGCTCCATCGCAAAGACCATTACAAAACACAGAGCGATAAGACTTTCGTGCGTACCATCGGACTGTTAAGCATTACGTCAGAAGCAGCTGTCATGCTCGCTCAGCAAGGTATTCACATGCGCAATGGATTTCACACGGTTTTACACTTGCGACAAGCTGTCCTCGATGAATGCAAAAGCACTAATACAGTCAGTTTCGTCATAGTTAAATTACGTACAGTTAACGATAATACGTAAAGTCTTCACGTAAACAGCCACAAAAATACCTGCATGTCAGCGTAGCGATAGCAAAACATACCAAAATAAATACAAGCTCGAATGTCGTATAGCCCTATCAATAGAACATGTACGCATATCAATAAACAAAGGGTCTCGACACCGCCATTGATAAAGCGCACGCGACATTGCTACCGAAATGCACGAATAATACAAATTCAATCGTAGTGTTCAAATTCAAACATGCTGTGAGACATCCCGAGCGTGAGAGCTGGTTAATGTTGACAATGCCCAGCCTGACGAACCTCGCGCCGTCGTCAGATAACATTGAAGAATATACAACAGATTTAACGAAGACAGTTTGCGGCGTCAAGCGAGGCCGATGACGATGACGAAGTCACATCTGGAAACAGATAACACCGTGGTACTGAAAACGTCAACAATATCATCAGTAGGAAGTCCTGCGACGAAGCTCACATCGTGCACACAGACTTAACCGGGTGAAAGGCGAATTCCCCTCATCGATGAAAGACGCACAAAAGAAAGACGTTGAATATGTTTATCCAAGATCAGGGAAAACGTTTTCCGACGAAGTTCTGCCCGGTTTTTCCGAACCGGGCGAAAGGACGAAAGATTGCCGCGAAACCCACATGCACTTTTCCGCGCCCAAACATACCACATGCCGTGTGACAGCCGTCGGTTGGCGATGCTGCATCATCGAAATGCATCTAGCGAATGAGTTATCTCGACATCTTTAAATGGCCCGAAATTCGCATGAAGACACCGATTTTCCAGCACGATAATCTATTCAAAACAGTGTTCAAAACAATGTCGAAAACACCAGATCGGCTCAGTTAAAGCCTATCTTACATTACGTATTAATATTTGCCGAAACGACTTCGTCGTTCGAAATATGCATCTACTTTCATACTGTTATCAACAGTTTCCTCCATTGCGTGATTGGGCCCGAAAGTCCGAATTCTGATCGGGTAAATTCTCTGCTTACACAGTAAAGTTGGTATTACATACCAATCACGCATAATGCAACCAAGGCCGCGTAATTATCTTCGCGCAGCATCAGACCATATTCACAAGCGCAACATGCCGTTCACCATCAAACTTCCTGTTCACTGTGCGCTCGTTAAAGAGCCGTTCAGTCGTCTTCATTCGGAAACCCAAAAATACTTCATCAGGATGCGTGGCCCCAACAGCGTTCAGTGTCGGTTTGTTGTTTCGCAGACCGATTATCGCCGCCGCCATATTTCTCCAGATTTCATCGTGCCGATCAATCAGCAACTAAATCCGGCCTTCGAATGGTATGTACGATTAACGTCATGAATTCGCGCAGGTCGCCACATTGCGTCTCTTCATATCTTCCTCTGTGTTCCTCACTGCCGACAGGGTCCACCTCATATTCATCATTCGTCTTCAGCCGCCGCCTTCCAGCTCCGTACCGCATGCCGGCGAATGCTGTCACCGACATTAACAATGTTGCATGCCGCCACGTCCGTCACGCGATGTTTCAGCGGTGCGATGTACGATCGAAACCCGCGGATGATTAGCCTTCGGTCGCATGCAGCAACACGACGCACTTTGCCGTGAAATGCTCAAACAAATGAAAGAATCAACGATATAATACTGTCTAGTAAGTTCAATAACACGAGAAAATTAATGAAAACAGCTGCGTAATACCGAAAATGCCGAAGATTAAAACACGAAATCGGCAGTTGATGGATGTACGCGAGCATTCGAAAAATGATCTTCATAGCCGTTTCTGATATTCGCTGAAACACTACGGTTTTGTTAAAATTTTGTTAATTTCAGATTTCCGCCGTAGTCAGTATCATATTCAGCATTGGCAAAATTATTCGTCATAGAAACGGCTATCTTCTTACCGGTTTACTGTTCCAGCACGAGACCATCGTTATAATTGCAGCATAACGACGAACAGTCGACAACCGTAGAAGACCCCGATCTCGGGAGCACCCGCATCAACGATGGTTTGTTACAGCTATCAATAATACCTGAAGTAAATCATACAAAGCCAGCCTGTTCGGCATGTTCAGAGATCTACTACATCCAGGATACATAAGTGATGAGTTATAACCTTCGCGCCTGTTAATATTGGGAGGAATAATGAAGTTCAGTTGAAGATGATTATATTCCGAACTCAAAGCCTAAAATGGCGACAATATTTACGAGAATATTCAACAGATTGCAGCCTTATATCTGTTTCAGACACTTCGTCATGATGTCTCTCAGATTTCGACAGTGAAACGCAATCATTATTCGATGGTGCCGGGTATGAACACAGCGTAATATTGATGACGATTGAGCGTCTTCATTCGGTCACGATGCCGTTGTGTTATTTTAGAAATGTGCGAATAGACCATAATAGCCATCTTCATTTATCACCAGAATAATTAATAATAAAATTACGTTAATCGAACACTAGCCGCGATCATCATCATATCTATCCTTACCGCGTTATAATAACGAAGAGATCGGTTGAGGAGACAGTTGAGGGCGGGCAGCCAAATTTCTTACCATGTTGAAAGAATGACCATGACATGATTTAAGACGGCTTATCAATACCTTCAAGACAACCGTATGTTGTTCATCTTCGATGTAATACAACATCGCCCTGGCCAGGGCTAACATTGACTCAGTCGAGAAGCACTCCGCACAACCATACACGTTCACACATCTCGTTGCTCTTCCGACATATCGATGCCGCGTTGCCGTGCTTCGATTAGGTAATCCTTCAACCACATCTAAATATCACCCCGATTTCTTCACAGTTATATAATTCGTTCATCTTCATCGTTACTCCAACTTCAGTTCTGGGGAAAATGAAACAAGAAACAGATTCATTACCGTGGCGAATACGAGCGTACACAGTTTAAGGTCCGTTGATAATTCGACTGTTTCAGAGCGCATACCACGACGACATCGTACATTATGAAAAACGAAAGTCTCTGCGCCGACATAACCCAGCAGTTTTCCAACGAAAGTAGTACTTGATCATACGGAAGCTCGATATCAATTCCATGTTACGTCGATGCCAGTAACTCTCGATTTTATCCGCTACGCGAACACCGACGTTATAACGCAGATAATAGATCATACCAAAGATTTGAGTCGCCACGAAAATAACATTAATTTCACGCTAATAAATACAACCAGTCTTCAGCAGAAAGTTGATTAGCGAACATATTGTACGATAATACGTAAGCATTTGTACCATCTTCAATAGCACCATGTTATGTTCTTTCCGTCGCAAGCGCGATTGCCGGGCAAAACGTCGCCAATATTGTCAGTTGAATAGGTTGTCGTTACGAAGTTTGTATGTTGCGTAAAGCATAATACACCAGGAGCGGTTGCCGACCCGTTATCGCACCTTCAGATCATGATCAATAAACAACAATATTGGAATCGTTATATTCGAATCTTCGTTGGTTTCAAAACTTTCAAATTCAAAAGACATTTAGAATGCAAAACTTATTTCGTTGAGAACAGCGCATCATCGCCTCTGTGTTTTTCTGAAACGGCGGTCTGTTTATGTTCGCCTGGTTGCGATCGATGAATAGTAAACATTGTATAGCCAGGAACAGTTAGCAGCATACGCAGTGTTAACGCGCACAAGCGTCATTATATACTACCTGTTGTCGTTCCGCATCGTTCGGCCGTCCTTTCACACTCCTCCTCGCAAAGTTATGAACTGTTTCAATATTTTAATGATTGTTTTTCATCAAATGTTTTATGTTAAGCGACATAAAAGCTCGCAAAAACCACAGAAGTTGGTATGATGTTTGTGATCGAAGCGTGCTTCATCGAGTAATATAGTGTAATAGTTTGTGCCAGATCGCAACTCATCGGTCCGACTTTGTCACCGACTGATGATTCAGTTTCATGCCAACGCAGCCTCTGTAATTCTGTGTTCACGTCAGATTTGGCAATGTTCTTTCACATGCTCTTCTCTGTAACATCATCATAAGAATGGAGGACATCGCATCAAGTACGCGAATTATCATATCATGCTTACAACTGCTTCAGGGTTCACCGGACGAATCGAGATCATACCACCTGTGTCGCAGTTTACATGCCGTGACAGTAGTAATCGGCAGTTCCGTTTAAATGAGTTTTTATTGTTAATTCGATACAAACAGGTCGCGTGCCGTTCAATAACAAACCGGGCATTGTAAATATTATTCGACTCGAGAAGCCCTCGCATACCATTCATCTTCGTACCGACGAATTTCGATTGAATTACCCGCGATACTTCATTCAAAAAATATCCGTGACGGTACTACTTGAAATCCTAAAATCGCATCAACATTTGTTATTAGCGTACGAGCAGGTTGCTCACGAAAGGTAATCGTAGTCAAACAAGGCAATATTTTACCGGTTCGTATAACCGAATTGCTTCCGGTTACTGCAATTTTGATTGCCAAAGTTCATCAGCTCTGTTGATGCGAGTTTACGGAATTCGACATGACCGAACACGAGATATTTGCGAGCGTGATCCGCATGCGCACAGCCACGAAACATTATAAAGGTCAGCAAGTCTTCATAATCGCATATTCGCTCGGCTCTTTCGCATTCAGCACTACTTCGTTAAAGATGTTGAGACGACCGTAATTCGTTTGACCTCCTTCGTGCTGATTACGAAAGTATTAATTGCGTCCCAGTTCGTTAAAGCCACCGAAGCGCGGAACCACCAGTTCAACATTCAGCCCGTTTCTTCGTCATTCGTATACCAGTAAAGCATCACGTATCAGCACAAATGGAAGAGTTAAGTTTTCGCATGCTGGTGCCGACACGACCCCGACTTAGCGAGCCTCAGCCTTCAGTAACAAAATACCGACATTCGGCGCAACCGAACCGTTAACATGGTATCCGTCACCGGCCAGTTGTCGTCGTCTCGATCCTCACGAAAATTATATTAATGACAGCAGTAGCGAATCGTCAATTATGTACCGTCATGTAAAGTACGCACCGTCTCCATTCGTATTCATCAATACACCTGCCAAAAACGGAAGTACAATATAGCCGTGACAATAACGGCAGAATACAGCATGTTTGAAGCTTAAATGGGAATAAGCTGCGAAAGTTGCGCGAACGATCCCCGCAGCCAGCGATGCCATTATGAAAGACACCAGCCCTCACGGCACAACGATATGTTCAACGAATCTATGCTGTTTCAGCTGACATCGGGCGATGAAATATTTATCGATGCATAAGTTCGTAACAAAACAGAATAACGGCGATTGACGGAGAACCCGTCAGACAATACCAGAATCCGACGCCGTGCAGAAGAACAGAAGATCATCAAAGGGCTTCCTCGATAACAATCATTACCTAGTTCATACGATTGAGACGTAATCACTAAGCTCTTTCGCATAATAACATTTCGAAACTTCAAAATGCGCCGGTACCTGATGGTCACCAATTCGGAACATTAACATGCGAGAACACCATACGTCACGCAGATCACGGCATCTCTCGATGCAAAATAAAACCGGAGATGATGTTGCATCTCATATTCGGTGCAGGTCTCCAAGACATATCCTGTGAAAAGCGACGTACTATCAGGCTCAATACAAAACATCCTCAATAAAAGTTAACGACATCTTCCAAATATCGAAAGTTATTCAAACCTTCACTGCGTAAGTCAGCGAACTGAAATAACAATAGCATAGCATTGAATATTCGTTAACGCTGACGAAGAAAGTTGAAGAAAATCGGGTTCATTACCCACCATTCTCAATCACAAAGAATAACAAACCATAACCGGTTGCAAGCCGCAAACCGTCCTTCCAGAGACAGCAGAATAAAGAATAATCTTCAGGGATGCATGTTTCCATCATAACATAATCAATATTTCCAAAGGTATTGTCATTACTCAAATACCGTCTGTTCATTCCGCTCAAATTCCAGTTCAGTTTCGATGTTTCACCAGTCACGTCTGGCAAACATTTACGCCAAAACCTCTTTATTTATACTTCAGTTGATGAATTGAAGTCAACAGCTCATTAGAACATAGAACGCATACAATAATATGGGACAAGCCATCGATAATACGCGTAAAATACGCATTAGACCATACGTAGTAACAAATTGGCCAACGTTCATATTCGTATAGAAGTTCTGAATTATCATACGACGTAACAGACGATTGTTACTTCCTTCTAATAACGCTTCATTTTTGTTTCGACATTAACAACCGATTTCCAGAATGTCCTTATCATCGACAGTTTTCAATGCGAAAGCGACGACGTAACCCAAAGAAAATTCATCCTCTGGCACCTCCCCGATCATACACAGTTCAAGTTTCGGTTTCGACACCATCCTGCCAACTCTCTATTTCTAGTGGAAGGGGCCCGAAAGTTTGCGCCGCCACCCCGGTTTGCATTGAATCGACATACCTTTCGAAGTCTCAAATACACAACAATCAGTATTCATGTGGTTTAGATACCATTGATCGAATTAAACCACTCGAGAATTCCCTTGTTTGAATTTCGGAGAAATAAGCCTATAATCCCCGATTTTACCCATACATTACAACTATTAGAAGACAAAATGTTTCACCTGGTAACTCAGTTTTCCGTTAGCATCATAAAGAAGCATCGTGTTTTACATATTCATAGTCAAGCATCCCGGTTTGCTTTTAAGCCGTTATTTAATGACTTCCACAGCGTTAACAATGGAAGGTAATCAATAAGCGACGCGATAACAACAGTTGTAGCCACAAGCTGTTAACCGACTTTTCAGTTCATCGTATTGTGCGCCAGGCCTCAGTTCATCCGTTAGATTGGTAATAGCTTCATGATTCGCTAGCGCAGTTCATAATTAATGCCGTAGAACACATTTCAAAGCCCGCTTCCTCTCGCCTTCTGATAATACATTTTCCACGATGGGAATCCGAGGAGCGAATAAGGCATTATAATTATTCAATAACTTTAACTCAACTCCTTCAAAGTTCCATTTCTCATTTGCAACAATACCTCCTGAATAATATAGCTAATTGGTTAAATTTATCGAAAATGAAGAAAGTTAGTCGTTTAATCAGTTTTGAGTTCCACCATTAGAAAATCTAAAGAATAATAAAATAAATTGCAAAAGAAGTAACATATATGTACAGATCAGGTTGTTGTAGTTTCAGCAGCAGTTCGAACATTCAGGATTAAGTCACATCGTTTGGCATTGAAAATGTTAAAGGCTCATATCGCATCCCCAGTTTGAACGATTACGAATATTTGATGAATTCCTGAATACGCCGTTATTTCACAATGCTATTATCATCATCATACACATTGGCGTATTTGAGTCGATGCGATTGAATACCTTGCCTCAATATCGTTTTCATGAACGTTTACTGGCGTATTTCCTCCTCTTCGTTATTTGCCTTCAATCATCGCAATCAAAATAAATATGTTGTCAATAGAACATCAATATCAACCATTCGTGATTCGGCCCACCTTATCAAATATCTTCGTCCATCATTTTGTTGCTACATGATTGAAGTAAATACTCAAATGCCTGCGATATCCTCGATAGTTTCCGAATATTTGACGGTCCACTTCCGCGTACGGAATAACAATATTTCGACCATTCATAGCGGTATGCATCCGCGTCAAAATCTGTTGAATAGTTACGGAGTTTGGGTTAACACCATGTATGAAAAATCAGCAATTAATTTAAACAGATCAGCCGACTTATCTTCAAAACCATTGATAATCTTTAAAGTTGCTTTCGCCCGAAGTTAAGCCTCATTGTTTAACATTGAAACTTCATCAACATCATTACAATCATCAATAGCTGATCGTCAGCGGAGCGGTTGTTTCCGATCTCATCACCGAACAATTTGAGCGTTCCTCCTTACGTATTCATGATACGTTATTTGCGGCGGTAAGCCGACCGTTTACCGCGTTCGGTTGTTCTTCGCGAAACGATTTGCCTATCATATTTTCCATCAACAACCATGGATGCCGTAAACCTCTCCGATTTGTTTTGTGCTGGCACGAAAACGCGTGGGGCGATAGATCGTCAATATCATTCAAAACCGAGAGCGAAATAACATCACCGTTCCTTGCCGCAGTTCGTGTTGTTTACTGAAGACGCCGATGTAGATAATAATCACGCTGAACCGTGGAGTAAAACACGAATCGTCGATTTGAGCAACATCGGCGATAGCTGACACGATCCTACCTTCGGTACGACAGCGACATGATTTAACGACGGCAGCGAGCTGTCGATTCTCTACCTTTGTAGCGTACCGTGCTTGTCGTTGGCCATGATTGCGGTCAATCAGCAAGCCGCGTAGACGGCAATTAGCCTGTCCCGATTTTCAGCCCGCTCGAAATGACATCCGAACGCCGCATCTCGTTTGCTCACAGTCAGCAACACACGTTGGTTTCCGAAAGGCGACGGCGGGTCTGTGTCTCATCGATCAACTGATTCTCGAGCAGTCGTTCGATCAAACGAGAAGAACAGCATGGGGATGAACAAATCAAATCGATTTGTAGGCGGAACTTCAAAAAATCATTAACGTTAACCGGGAAGAAAGTGAGTTCAGAAATGTTAGTCTCCTCAATGCCAGTTAACGTAGTAAAGAAGAAAGTGCCAGAACTGTGACAATACGTGATCAAAGACGACATCAACAAACATACCTGATTCGGCCGCAGAAAGTTATCGGGTCGAATGGGTCGAATACCGTTTTAGAGAACCGTTTCAAACTCACACGAGTTGAATAACGGAGTAAGCGTATAAGGAGACGAAAATATGTTCTTTCAGTAACTTCAGAGACGAGGGAAGGTTTACTGTGAGCAGAAAAAATATCAAAGCTCTTCAACGAGTTACATTCGAATGAAAGAGAATATTTGTTGTTTCCTCATCTGTGTCGATCATGAATAGCAGTAGTAGGCAGCCAAATTCCATCCCACGATAAACATCTGTGTTCAAAGTTAGATACCACGTAATAACGACATCTTTTCCGCAAAGACAGCGCGATGCAGTCGGGTGATACCGTCGCAGGGTAAGTGGCATTTTCAGAGAGGGAAGCTGGTCAGGAATCTAACAGACCTTCATCGTTCACTGCGTCAGATGAAGTTAACATGTACCAGCAGCGTTCACCGTAGAACCGGCACCTGTTCCGCGCCGATGACGATTGGCTATTTATTCGGGCGCGTTTCAATTGATCTAAGCAAAGAGGTGACCTCCCCTAAGAATGCATCGAAGTATCACAGACTCAGTGAATACGCCTGAAGCTGGGTGAGCTGGAAAGTCTGTTGATGACGAGACGTCGCTGACGCTCACAAGGACAGATATCTCTTAACGTGATTTAATGCCAATAGGGCATTGGCATCATCAATGCCGTCGTAGCCGGGTCGTTGACGCGACACGGGGCAGGCGGAAATTGAAAAGGAAACATCACGATATTAGGTCAGAAGGGGATACGTCTTCGTTGTAATGCAGGTACTCAACATTAAAAATAGAACTTCGAATGTTTCTGGACTTATCTAAACTATTTTCTCGACCGCCTAATTTCAGAACGCCTGAACATACTCAGCCATAATCTTCTTTAGAAACAGGTCATTGATCAATCGACAGCCTGATGGTGCCGGCGTAAAATGGTCGTTCGGGTAGTATTCGTTTGTTAATCAAAAACACTATCCTCAAACATGTAATATTATACCGTATCGGCGATAACTTTATGTTCTCGGTGTTCAAAGGAAAGCTTCCACGACCAGATGTTGTCTAGTAGTGGAATTTACCGCTCAACATCACCGCATTTATCGTAACAGATGTCGGTATGGCATGAGACAGATCACAGTTGAATCAGCAATGATGTACCCGGAAATAATATTACGATGATTTTAACGCCGTTTCGTAGTCGAAAACGATACAGTTTCGACGACCAGATGACGACAAAGCATACACCAGTTATGGAAAACTATTTGACATACAAAGAGCGACCGCTGACGACACACCGAATAATCATTGGTACAGTCTGCGAAATTGCGCACAGCAGACTACCGGAGGGCAGCAGCACGCATACAATACGATATTGCTTCAAATATGTTCGAAAGCATTGCAGATTTGGCGATGAACGAATTCATCATTCTCCGTTCCAACACAAGCATCGTATAGTACCGAGTTGTATAAATATAGATGGTGTGTATCAGTTTATAAACAGCTGGCGAGTTCATGAAGGAGATATTCTGTATTAGAGATGTATTAACCAAAGTCATCGAACGATGCATTCCCGAATTTCGCTCAGTTAATGAAACGGCGAGGCGGTCAGAGAAGTAAACAGCCCGGTTTGGTTTGATAACGACGTTACAGCCAAGAGACAAAACCTTTCAGACGCAAGTTACGTTAGTTCTCGATAACGCAATATCAATATTGTTAAGCAGTGCATACATCTTCCACGGAGAAACTGTCGCTCGACACCGGAAAGTTATCTTGGCCGTGCTTACGTCAATGACCGTGAGGGTATTTGCAGTAGTTTCGTCCCCTTGTGCCCATGAATGATTTCCGTGCTGTGCCGTATTTACCCTGTCATTTACAGATTCTTCATTCATTGAAACCACTTCATTGAATACGCGGACACTGTAAACAAGACCATTTAGCCGTGTTGGCGTAGCGATGCTGTACGGCTGTTGGAATTTCAGAACATCGTTTAATTTGGTTACAGGTGCCGTGACATGCAAATTAAGCAGCCATCATCGGATGGGTTAACGAAAGTCATTTGTGAGGTAAGAGCCGTGAGGAATGACTCCAGTGAGAGCAACGTCTTTATTACAGTGATCAACAAATGTAAGCCCAAACATGTAAAGCAATGACCTTGTTGAGTCATGCAAACAGCCGACATATTTCAGACAATATTCGTTCAACCACGCTCAAAAGCTCAGATAATCAATGGCAATGTGAAAATCGTCTAACGATATTTTGATGAGTTGCGATGTTATGAAGTAGCATATGCATTCAGGGCGTATCTACCATTATAGAAAAAAGCCCGGGCTTACACATGATTGTTGCTAAAAATGTTGTGCAAGCCCGCAGTACTATCTAAATATAAAGCTTTACAACCTATCAGGCTTATACGAAAATAATAGCTTGCTACGCGCCAAGTATTCAATCATTTTAAGACCGATATCACTGCCGGACCCTAGTGTATGTCTGACTCACAGTCACTCTGCCAAGACAACTCAGTAAACATTATATTTAGAACCTTTGGTGATTTCTTCACAAATAGCCAAGAAGGAAATGCAAAGATAGCATCACAACTCATCAAAATATCGTTAGACGATTTTCACGATTGCCATTGGTTATATGAACTTCTTTTGAGCCAACAAAGTGCAACATTGGTTGAGACGAATATTGTCACAAATATATGTCAGCTTGTTTGCACATGACTCCAACAAAGCCATTTGCTTTACATGACATTTGCTTACATTTGTTGAGCCTACATTGCCCTCACTGTAATAAAGACGTTGCTCATCTATAGGTCATTCCTCACAGCTCTTACCTCTAAATGACTCTCTAAGTCGTTAACCATCCATTGGTGGCTGCTTAAGTTTGCATGTCCACGGCACCTGTAATTAAGTCAAAGCTACACAAACATTTGATGTTACAGAATTCCAACAGCCGTACATCGCTGCACCAGACACACAGCTCACGTGGACAGCGGTGTAACGTTGTCGTGCTACAGTGTCTTTAACCTTCACGGCCCAATTGATGAAGTGGTTTCAATGAGGTGGAGGAAGAACGGTTTATCTGTAAATGACAGAATAAAATACAACACAAACACAGAGAGAGTCATTCATGGAACTGGGGACGAAATACCACAGAAGTACCCTCACAGTCAGTGACGTAAGCACAGCCAAAGGAGATAACTTCCAGTGTCAGGCTGTGTTAGGACAAATTGCCGTCTCAGGATGGAGGAGGTGTATGCACTGCTTAAACAATGTGAGTGTACGTTATCGAAATTCCAACGTAGCACGTTATTAAGAAAGGTTTTGTCTCTTGGCTTTATGGCAATCGTTATCAAACCAAACAGGTTGTTTAACCACTCTCTGTTGTGTCCACCGTTTCATTAACTGAGCAGAATTCAGAATTAAATCATTCAATGAACTAACGGCTTGGTTAATATTCACATCTCTAATATTTTCTAGAATATCTCCTTCATAGATTTCAACATTTTCACTTAATGATTTTATAAAAATATCTTTAGCTGATACACACCATCTATATTTATACAACTCCGGGGCTACACACGGATCACCAACCTCACTGGCATATCCCTCTGATGCTAATGTTAAAGACAGAGGGAGGTGGTCAGATTCTGTTCGTTCATCGATAGTAAAATCTGCAATGCTTTCAAACATATTTGGGGAAACAATAAAATAATCAATAACACTTTTTCCAATATGCGATATAAACGTATACCCTCCAGTAAGTCATTGCTAATGCACAATTTCACAAGATAACACCAATAGTTATTCAGTGTGTCGTCAACGGTCACTCTTTGTATATCAAATAGTTTTCCATAATAGCTGGGTATATGCTTGTCATCATCTGAGTCATCAAAAACTATATAATCGTTTTCATTTCCCAAACGGGCATTAAAATCCCCGCATAATATTATTTCACAATTTTGATATCGATTGCTGAGTTCAAACACTTCTTGATCTAGTTCCTCATACCCTCCATACCGACCTCCTGGTACATTAAATGCAGGTGATGATTGAGGCGGTATGTAAATTCCACCTAAGATAACATCACAATTCATTGGAAATACTTCCTTTGAAATTTTAAAGAACATAAAAGTTATCATATTTACAGTTGAGTAATATTACATGTTTGAGGATAGTGTTTTTGATTAACAAACAGATGCCACCCATATACCTACCTGAACGTGCCATTTTACACCAACTTTATCAAAATGTGTATATTCAGTTAATCCAATATCAAAGTCGCCGTTACCAATCCATGTTTCTAAAAGAGATATAACAAGTATGTTCAAATGTTCACAAGTAGGATTTGAAGTCCGGAAAAATAAGTTTAGACATAAGTCCAGAAACATTCCAAGTTCCTATTTTAATGTTGGAAGCACACACATTACAACAAGACTGGCCGTGGCCTCCCGCTATTTTCTTATCAGTGATGTTTGCCTGAGAGTTTTCCGCCTGCCCCGTGTCGCGTCCAGCGACCAGCGACAGCATTGTGTGCAATGCCCTGTGGCGTATCCACGTTAGAGTTATCTGTCCCTTGTGAGGCGTCCCTAGCGACCGATCTCATCTCGTCATCAACAGACTTTGACTCACAGCTGAGGCGTATTCCTTGGGTCTAGTGTCCTCCGATCTGTTCTGCAGGGGAGGTCCTCTTTGCCCAGATCCGAATTGAAAGAGCACGCCCGGGTCATGCGAGAAGACCAATCGACATCAACAGGGGTAGATCTATCAGTTCTACGAGTGAACGCTGCTGGGACGAAAGACACATGTTGCTCATCTGATTGACGCACAGATCTCTGAGTAGACGTGAATGAAGGTCTGTTAGATTCCCTGACAACCAGCTTCCCTCTCCTGAAAAATGCCACCTTACCCTCGCGACGAGCATCACTGGCTGCGTCACGCTGTCTTGCAGTAAGATCTGCAGCGACACGAATATTCCTACGTGAGAGGCACTCTCGTTCTTTGAACACAAGATCTTTATCGTCAGGATGGAGGAATTTAACAATGATTGCCCTACTACTGCCTCTATTCATGTCCGATGATTGGCGCCCTACAAGATGAGCTCTTAAAATGTCTCTTTCATTCCAAGTCTTAAACGGTATAGCTTCGTTGAGAACGTTAAGTATTTTTCCCTACTCACAGATGCGTATACTCCCTCGTCCTCTGGGATACTGAAGAACTTTATATTTTCACGTCTGCTATACGCCTCCATTCTGTTCAACTCATTAGTAAGGTTTGAAACAGTTCTCTCTAAAACAGTTATTCGGTATTCATTGTCTTTCACCGTATCGTTAGTCGAGCCCAGATCAAGGCTATGTTTGTTGATGTCATCTTTAGTCCACATGTGTCTAGTTCTAGTATATCTGTTTTCTTCTTTAATACGTTAACTGAGCATGAGAGTTCTTTTATTTCTGAACTTACTTTCTCCCAGTTGCTGTTAATAGTTTTAAGTTCCTGATCGATGGAGTCAAATTTTCCACCTACAAATGATTTGATTTGTTCGGATTCCCTTTGCATATGTTCTCTCATTTGATCGAACATTTTCTCGAAATCCAATTGATCGATGGGGCCTGGGTTACTCTCCACGTCGCCTGCTCGGAGTAGCAGTGTGTTGCTGTTTGTAAACAAACAGGGGGTCAAGGCCGTTCGGGATACATCTGTCATTTCAATTTGGGCTGGAAAAATCGGGACAAATGAATTGCCATCCTACCTCAGCTATGTCCTCGTAGTTGGTTACTAGTCCATGGCCAGCGACAAGCACAGTCTCCCACACTACAAAGCACAGTAGGAGTCGGTAGCTCAGCTCTGTACCCGTCGTCCATCGGGTGTCATGTCGGTAGGGTAGGATCGTGTCAATCTGTCTGCAGCCCCTCGGTGGTATAAATCGGCCGATTCGTGACCTCCACAGTTCCAACGTGATCCCCATGGTATCTACATCAACGTCTTCAGTAAACAACACGAACCACGTAGGAGTAATTGGTGTTATTTCTCCTTTCTTTCTCTCAGTTTTGAATGTGTGTGTGTCTATCCTTACGCATGCGCATGCGTTTTCATTACCAACAAAAGCAAATCCAGAGGGACACAGCATCCATGGATATTGATGGAAAATCTTAATGAGCCAAATCGTTTCTGGAAAACAGTAAAGGACATATTAAACAGTCGAAAAACTACCACCCATAAAAATAACATATCCATAGATACATGGGAGGAACACTTTTGTAAATTGTTCAATGATGGAATCGAGAATACTTCCACTCCACTGGAGACAGTCAATAGTAGTGATTATAATGATATTGATGAAGTTTCGAAAATGATTTTAAACAATGAAATAACTGAGGCAGAAATAACTAAGGCTATCAATGGTTTGAAGAGGAATAAGTCAGCTGGTCATGATAAATTAATTGCTGATTTTTTCATACATGGTGCTGGTGTCTTAACCCCAACTCTCCGTAAGCTATTCAACAAGATTTTTGACACGGGATGCATACCATATGAATGGTCAAAGTCTATTGTTATTCCATTACATAAGAGTGGACCGTCAAATGATCCAAACAACTATCGAGGGATATCACTTTTTAGGCATATTTAGTAAAATATTTACTTCAATCATATGTAACCGACTAAGAATGTGGACAGAGATATTTGATAAAATTGTTGAATCACAAGGTGGATTTAGATGTGAGTATTCTACTATTGACAACATATTTATTTTGATTGCATTGATTGAGAAACAAATAACGAAGAAAAGAGGGAAATTATATGCAGCGTTCATAGACTTTAAGAAGGCTTTTGATACGGTAAAGGAGACCAAAACTGTGGAAATTATTCAATCGCATCGGAATAAAAGGCAAGTTATTTCAAGTAATACATAATGTGTATAATGATGTCTCTGCTTGTGTAAGAAATAACAGCACGTATTCAGAATTCTTCAAATGTCATGTCGGTTTAAAACAGGGATGCATTATGAGCCCTTTGATATTTTCAATATACATAAACGAATTAGCGACTAGTATTGAATGTTCAGACTGCTATGGGCTACAACTTATGCCTGATCTTGTACATATATATTTACTTCTTTTGCAGACGACATTGTGCTGTTTTCTAATGTGGGTAAGGACCTCCAAAAACAGTTAAACATTCTTTCTTCATTTTCGATCGAATTTGGATTGAAAGTTAATATGGCAAAATCAAATATAATGGTATTCAGAAAGGGAGGTGTGTTATGTACAAATGAGAAATGGAACTTTGAAGGAGTTGAGTTAAAAGTTGTGAATAATTATAAATACCTTGGTATATATTTCACTCCTCAGTTATCATGGAAAAATGCTATTAGTAGAAGAGCCAAGGAAGGGAAGCGAGCTTTAAATAGTGTTCTACAGACATTGA
Organism: Haliotis rubra; assembly: GCF_003918875.1. Lineage (NCBI taxonomy): Eukaryota > Metazoa > Mollusca > Gastropoda > Lepetellida > Haliotidae > Haliotis > Haliotis rubra. The sequence continues at coordinate 20,153 of NW_025766266.1, forward strand.
ATATGAACTGCACTATAAATAGCAAGATATTCTTCCATATTTTTATACCAAAATATTACCAATCCTAACACACGGATGTGAAATTTGGGAATACAAGCAATACGATGAACTAGAAAGAATTCAGTTAACAGCTTGTAAGAGATATTTACAACTGGCAGTTAAGACACCAAATTATGCTGTCCTTGGTGATTGTGGCCGCTTCCCTCTATTTGTTAACACTTTAGTAAGAGTCATTAAATACTGGCTTAAAATAAACAGGATGCCTGACTATAGATATGCCAAAACATGTTACAGAATGTCACTTCTTTATGATACTAACGGAAAAGTAAACTGGGTTACCAAGGTAAGAAACATTTTATGCTCTAATGGATTTATGTATGTATGGGTAAATCAAGGGGTGCAAAACATAAACTTATTTCTCCAGGAATTCAAACAAAGAATGAAAGATGTATTCATATCAGAGTGGTTTAATTCAATCAATAGTACATCTAAACTACATAGATACAAATTGTTTAAGTATAAATTTGAAACTGAAGAGTATATCAATTCAATACAAATAAATAAATTCAGGAGTATTTTGGCAAACTTTCGTTGCGGTACACTCCCACTAGAAATAGAAATTGGTAGGATGAACGGTATCGAGCGAAAAAACAGACTGTGTAAATTATGTAAATCAGGAGATATAGAGGATGAATACCATTTTCTTTTGGGTTGTCGATCACTTTCACACATTAGAAAACAATATATCGATGTCGGGACGATTTCTATAAATCAGTTTATTTACTAATGTCAAAAATAAATGAAAGCATTATTAGAAATGTATCAATGTATTTACATCATGTAATGAATTTGAGAACTTCTATATTATCCCTACAGATATGAATCATTGTACCAATTTGTTACTACACATATGAATATGCATATTTTACGCATGCGCATTAGGCTATTATATTGTATATGCATTCTATGTTCTAATGGGCTGTTGGCCTGAATATCAACTGAAATAAATAAAATAAAAAGAAAGGTTTTGGCATGTCGGTGTTTACTTGAACATGACAATTAAACATCAAAGCTAATTTGGAATTTGGACGGAAGATAATTAAGATAGGTATTTGGAATGTGAGTAATACCTTGGAAATGGTAATTACATATTTATGACAAAACCGTACATCCGCAAGGAAGTGACAAGAGTTGAGACCTGAATTGTGCTATTCTGTACTGTCACCAAAAGAGGACAAGTTTTGACTTGCTCAGTTGTAAGTTTGTTATTCTTTTATGATTGAAATGAATTTAGAATGTGTAACGTTGAACTTAGGTACAACATACACACCTCTCCAACTTTCACTAGATCAACGTTATGCAGATATTAATGCTATACTTGTGTTATTTCAGCTCGGTCTTATGCAAACTACACAGTAGTTCGTGAAGGACACAGTGCTTTCATTATTTGGAAGATGTCGTTAACTGATGAGGAGGTTTCAGTATTGGGCCCTGGTAAAAGACACATCTTTGAAATACACTTTCCTAGGGTCTATATCTTTAGAACCTACACCCTGAGAGTCAATATAACGAAGGTCACAACATCAGCTGACGCAGGCATCCTCCAGTTTTGGCTACATCGTGTAACATCAGAAGATGCGGGGAAATACTACTATTCCACACGGCGTAATGAGCCCATACCAAATTGTTCTCACATGTTGTATGTTCAAGGTAGGTACATTACTTCAAAATCTTCACCGGCGACTTACAAAGTTTCAAAATATTATGTCACAGAAAAAAACGTGAGGTGCATCTCAACCGTATAAGAATTCGTATGAAGTTGTTATCAGAGCTCTTGCTGATTATCTCTGTGCTTCTGCACAGCAGTCGAGATTCTAGTGTGTCTGACAGGACATTCCTCTCCATCAATCACTTGATTGTCTGGTTTGTTTACAGTCTGCCGTGTCATGGCTATAGTATTGATGTCAAGCAAACATAGATTCATTTGAGGCATATCTTATGACTGGCGGCTGCTACCGGTAGGGCAGGACATGCTTCCTCTTCTTTGTGAACACCTGGTGTCATCACTGTTGTGCAGGGATCCGTTCATACAACTTTCGCAGCTATTTCCCATTTAAACTAAACATATTTTGTAATGTCTGCCATTGTATCACGGCTATAGTTCTGATGTACTTCCATTTTTAGCCAAATTGTGTGAATGGTGGGGGCTACAGATAGGACAGCGCATGCTTACACTGTTTGTGAACACATAGTGACATTCATATTCTGCTGTCCATTCATATAATTTTCCGTAAAAGTCAAGAGACGGTATTAATTTGTAGTGACGTTCTATATTTAACAATTTCAATTTACGCCAAATGATATTATTTGTTACTAAGGAAAACAGGCTCACCCCAAAGTCAGGGTCATTGTCAACACCAACAACATCGTTTTGACATGCGAAACCAACTCTTCCATTGTACCCCTTGACCATGATCTTGCAAGGGTATACAAGTGGCAGAGAAACGGACAAGATGTTGAGACTAGTGGAGGTTCCACGCTTCAGGACAAAGCTTGGCTGTGACTGATGTGAAGAAAGAGGACCTGGGTAACTACTCATGTCAAGCTACAGAGGAAGGTCTCGCATCCAACTGGAGTGATACAGTCGATCTCAACATGCTAGCAAGTAAGTGCTGAATGCAAGAACCAGGCAGATACATTATAGAACTTGCTTGCAGCTGACCTTACTAATGTTTCATTATGTCTTCATGCACATGCAGATCCTCACTCACAAATATCTCATGTTCAGTCATGTAAAGATTCCATGAAGCTCACGTTTATCCTACAAACCTGATGAAACTGTCAATCAAAAGAATTCTGTGTAAAGGCAATTCAGTTAAATACGAACCGGCTCAAACAATACCTTGTGAGAGACGATACAATTACCTTCACGTGACACAACCTTGTACACGTACAAAAGTAAATGTTGATACGGTTTTTAGGATTTCAAATAAAGTACACAAAATCGCAGATGCATTTTTTCTAAAATAAAATATCTATATACATACGGTGAAAAGTTCAATGGAAATTCATTAATTTTGAAATGAATGAAATGTATTTCTCAATACTATTCACGAGGGCTTCTCGAATTCAGATAGCTATTTACAATACCCGGTTTATTGTGAACAGCACACACTGATAGTTTAGCTATCAGATGCTCATAAAAGCACTCATTTTAAACGGAACTACCGATTACCTACTGTCACGGCATGTAAATACGAACACGGCTAGGTTGGTATGATCTCAATTCGAATTTGTCCAGCTGTGAAGTGGATTTACAATCAGGATTGTAAGCATGATGCATGGTGAATTCACTAATGGCTACTTGTCACGATGTCCTCCATTTTTATGACAGTGTTACAGAAAACATGTAGAAGACATTGCCAAATCTGACGTGTCGGGAACACAAATTACAGAGCTCAAACAATCCATTGAGAGGCATGAGAGAACTAGTCATAGTCCGTTTGACTCAAAATCGGACCGATGAATTGCAATCTAACTAAAAACTATTACCTATAATACTCAATGAAACGCTGATCATAATCAAAACATCATACCAACTCTGTGAGTTTTTTGCAGACTTTATGTCCTTAACATAAAACATTTGATGAAAAACAATCATTAAAATATTGAAACAGTTCATAAGTTTTTACGAGGGAGGAGTGCTAAGAAAGGGACAGCCAGGTGTGCGAGAAAGGATGGAGACGGCACAACACAGGTAAATGAATATATAACTTCTCGGCACTTGTGCGCGTGCTTGCCGTATGCCTTGCTGTTCCTGTCTTTGTACTCTGTTCCTGTGTTTGCAATTCATCGGTCCGCTTTTGAGCCAAACGGACTATAGAAGCAGTCAAAAACGTTCCGTTTCAAATAAAACCTAAGGAAATGCGTGGTGCGCTGTTCTCAACAAAGCTCACGTGTTCCGGGTCGAAGTTTTTACACATTCTAAATAATCTTTTGAATTTAAAGAAAGTTTTAGAAGGTAACGAGATTCGAATTACTGTGATTCCATGGTATTGCTGTTTTGTGGTCATAGTCCATATATATTAAGAGTGCAATAAAAGCAGATCAGTTTGAAGAGGTGTACTCCTGAATGTAATATGCTACACAACGCCTTGCTGCTTACAAACCATGTGCTGTGCCCTGTCTTGGTACATAATGTGGCGACGTATTTTCACCCAGCAATCCATAGCTTGCGACTTGGAAGGTACCAACATAAGACCTTTGTGGAAATAAGGATTTAGAAGAAGTTTCATCTTACATGTGCCTCGACTTTTAATGTTCACTAATGTAAGCACTTTCTGCTGAGATGGATGTATTTGTGCCCGTGAAAGGAATACAAGATACAAGCCTAATGTTATTTTCGTTAAGCATGGAACTCAAATCTTTGGTATGACATGCCGAGGCGATGTCCTGAAGTATCTGCATTATATAACGTCAGTGATACCATAGTAGCAAGGATAAAGAGTTCCTCGAGTTATAACCGTAACCGTAACATAAATTGAAATATCAATTTCCATGTATGATCAAATACTACTTTCGATTTTAGGAAAACTGCTGGGTTAAAAATGTCAGCGCAAGGATAGAGCTTTTTCGTTTTCACTCTTATCAACCACGATGTCGTGTGAGTGTTACATGCACTCTAAAACAATTACTACGTCAGGTAATCAACGGACCTTAAACTGTTAGCCCTGGGACAGAAATATTACTTCTGCTCGTATTCACCACAATGTTCAATGAATCTATTTTCTTGATTTCATTTTCCCCAGAACCTGAAGTTGGAGAGCTAACAGTGAATGGAACAGAGTATATAACTGTGAAAGAAAATCAAGTTGTCGTCTTCAGATGCATGGTTCAGGATTATCTATCCCCAGCTGTATTTCTTATTCAGGAAAACAGCTTGGCATCAGTGAATATGTGGAAGAAACAACAGAATGTGTATGAACATGCTATGGTTGTACGGAAGTGCTCTCGGCTTGGGGTGTATTCTTGTAGAGCCACGAATGTTGCTGGTACATCAGAAGATGAACAACATACAGTTGTCTTGAAAGGTGTGTCGCCGTCTTAAAATCCATATGTCATGGTCATTCTTTTCAACATAGTAGAAGAAATTTAAATACTTACACCCTCAAACGCTTCTATTTCTCCTCCAACCATTCTCTCTTCGTTATTATATATACAGTAGGATAGATATATGATGATCACGCTGAAGCCTAGTGTTCGATTAATCACATGGGTACAATGTGTGAAGTACATTCCTGGTGTCATGGATGATAATATGAATGTACACATTTCCTTTCAGGAATGCCACGAAAAGCAGCATCACATGTTTTGTGACCAATGGAAAGACTCCTTCAATCGTCATCAATATTACGCTGTGTTCATACCCAGCACCATCGAAACCAACATTGCGTTTCACACAGTCAGGAAATCTAAGAGACATCACTGACCTGAAGAAGTGTCACCTGGAAAGCAAGAATATAAAACACAATGTATTTGAATATTCGCTCATGTCTTAAATAATATCACCGACGCAGACTTTGGGGTATACATATTCAGTGTGGAATATAATCACTCTTCAACTGATTTCATTATTCCTGCCTCCAGAATAACAGGTACGAAGAGGTTAAATCATATATCCACTTATAAATTATCCTGGATGTAAGTGAATCTCTAAAACATGCCAACTGGCAACTTTGTAGTTGCATATTCAAGTGGTGGTATTAAGCCTGTAGCAAATTATGTTGGTACACTTGCAGGTACTCCAGAATCGAGTCTTCCTCTGGTTGTCGGTTGTTCAGTCGTTGCTGCAATTGTAACGATGGTCATCATTGCTGGTGTGATAATGTCACGACTCAACCAGTTAAGAGGTAAGATAAATGCCGTTTCAAATAACAAATAATTTACACCATTACCCTTTGTGAGATATGATACTTGTGATATTTCACAACGGAAATCTGAAATGTAAATTACTATAAAACCATAGTGTTTCTAACAGATATCAAGAAAGCAATATAGAGATCATTTTTCAGAATATCGTGTACATCCGTCCAACCTTGATTTCGTGTTTTAATTATCTTCGAGCATTTTCAGTATTACACGTATTTTCATTAATTTTTCTCATGTTTCAGACTATTGGAACCTAAGGCAAGTAGTATATCGTTATTCTTCATTTGTTTGAACATTTCATATATAATAAAGTGTGATCGTGTTTATGCATGCATTAGAGAACGTTCTGCTAATCCCACTATAATCCATAGGTTTCGATCGTACATCACACCCATGCAGAACATGCCAGAACATATCGATGATCGAGAGTATGCTGAAATCGACGATGCTGATTTACCTGACGTGGCGAAGGCAGCATTGTGCAACCTGTTGTTAATGTCCCGGATGATAACAACATTCCACCGGCATGCAGTGCAAGTCACAGACTGGAACGGCAGCAGCTGGAAGGTGAAGATGATGAATATGAAGAGGTGAGACCACTGGACCCTATCAACAGTGAGGAACACAGAGAGGATCATGAAAGGAGACCTGAAATGTGGCAGCCAGACACGGATGAGATGTTCATGACATTATCTGGCTCCAATACTCATTCAGAACCCAGGATTGTAGTTGCTGATTGGTCGGCTGGTGGAAGAGAATCTGGAAATATGGCAGCAGCGATAATAAATCAGTCTGCGGAAACAAGCTTCATGACTCACGTACCTGATGAAACAGACACTGACAAGTTACCCACGGCCAGTGGAATGTATTTTGGAACAGATGGGGTGACGGCAACTGAGGCAGAAGCAACTGAGCCTTTGGTGGAATTAAGAGAGGATTTTGATGAAAGTGAACAGCATGATTTGCCTTTCAACAGATATGAGAGTCTGATGCCGCGCCAATCTCAAGATAATTACACAGCCTTGGACAAAGATGATGACATTATGCATGATTAGTACTCAAACATGTGTCACAAGCTACTGTGTAAAGCCTCTAAAAGAGGGAAGTTTACCCAATCAGAATTCAAATGCGAGACTTTTTCAATTTAATCACACAATGGAAGTAGTGTGTGCTTTATTATGAAAATAGATGCATAGTATTCCCAGACATTATTGAGAAATTTCGTTTCGGCAAATATCTAATACATGTATATAAAGATCACGGCTGTAGCTAGGCCAGTCTAAAAAGCTGAACATTTTCGTCCGACAACCACTGTTTTGTGTAGACCGCAGTGTGTTTTGGGTCGTTATCATGCTGGAAAATCCAATTATCTTCATACAGTGTTCGGGCCGTTGCAAGGAGGTGATCATTTAAGATGTCAAGATATCATTCCTTCGTCACATGTCCAGTGAAAATACACAACGGCGCCACTCCACATAATGATATCCCACACAACATGTGAAATTTCGGGCTATGTTTTGGGCGTTGATAGGTACATGTAGGTTTCACGGTATCTTTCGTCCAAATTTTCACCCAGTTCGGAAAAAGCCAGACAGAACTTTCATCAGAAAAGAAAACATTTTCCCAATCTTGGTTTTCGTAGGCCCTAAACCAGTTCAAACATCTTTCTTTTTGTGCATCTTTCATCAATAGTGAGGGAATTCTGCACTTTTTCACACAGTTAAGTCTGTGTAATTCTTGTCAGAGGGTTTCATTACATACCTAAGGACGTATTCTATTAATCATCTCATTTCTGATATTCTCAACGTTTTTCAAATTTCCCCTGGTCACAATCTGACCAAGTCGCCGGCGATCCGTAGTAGTAAACGTCTTTGGCCTCCCTGGCCCTGTCTTGTTCTAAATCCCAACTCCTGACTGTATATTCTTCAATGTTATTATCTGACGACTACAGCCCAAGGTTCGTCCAGGCAAGGCATTGTCCAGCATTAACCAAGCTCGTGGCACTCTCACGCTGGGGACTGTCTCACAGCATATTTTGAATTTAATTTCTGATTAAATTTGTAATATTCGATGCGATTTCCTGGTTAACAATGTCTGTGCGCTTGCAATCCAATAATGTGAGTGTCAAGTTGCTGATTTTATTGAGTATACGTACATGTTTCTATTGAACCAAATAGAATTTGCTCCGACATTCAGATGAACCCCAAGTGTTTATTTTTGGGGTGTTAATATGTTTTGCTATCACTACATGGCATACAAGGTATATTTTTGTAGCTTTGTTTACATGGAGAAAATGTGTGCATATGCGTTAACTGTACATAGTTTAACTATGACCAAAACATGACTTGTATTAAAGAATTGCTTTACGTTTTGTGTGCATTCATCGAAGGACAACTGTCACAAATTGTATAAAACCGTGTAAGAAATCCATTGCACATATACAGTGCTGTACTGAGCTGAGGCATGACGGGTACTCTGACATGTGTTACAAGTACTTCGTATGAATATACATCCGATGGGTACACACAAGTGTATCACTCTGTGTTTTTGTAATGAGTGCTTTGCGATAAGGCCCAGAGAGTTTATCATTTTGACATTCTTTTATAGCTCTCAGTATATATTCTGTGTATGTTTGTGTTGATATATTATAAACTGTATAAAATGTACACAGATTATGTGCCAAATACCGATGCTATTGTGGTTTGACCAGCAATTAGCAGATTGCTGTTTTACAAGCACTTAGAAAGCTGGGAAGAGGAGAATGCATACTATAAGTTGTATGCTTCTCTCGAGGGTAATACGGTCTGATGTACGCCTCTTTGTAGCAGTGTTACCCGAGCCGGAAGGCGAGGGATGACACTGCTACAAAGAGGCGTACCTCAGACCGTATTACCCGAGGGAGAAGCATACAGCGTATTTATCTTACTGCCATGTTAAATGTACAAAATATCATTTTATTTTATTTTGAAGATCGCCACTGACTATATGACATGTAAACAAAATGGCGTCTGCCTCTCGACTGGAATTTTAAAATCAGTGAAACATATTCTGACAAGCTTAAAACTGCTATAAAATTGTTAATTATGTCTAAGTTGAGTGTGCAAACGATTCAATATATAGAATAGTTTAAATAAAGCAGTGAAAGTCCGTAAAATAAATCTGTACATTGTAAACTCAAAAACAGCTAATCGAACGGCTTTCGAACTCCGGACATTGCATGCATCATAGTATGACGTCATACGATTGTTAGCGATACAGCTTCTCCGCGGAGAGTTTGGTGGTTACCGTGGTAGCGGGTAATATTTTTCCAGTTGTCACCCTCCTCCTGAGGGGTGACACGGAAACTTGTTAAAGCGTCATTGACCAATGAAATTAAAGTATTTTACATGAAGGTAAGATAAAGTTATCTGTCTTTATTGTAGACTAAGTGTTTTGTAGTCTTTGTTTAGATATATTGCAGATTGTTTATTTCTTCAAATATTAATCAGTTTAGCTTTATTTACAAATGTTCATGTATGTGTTTTAACATAATGAAAATGTGCTATTGAATACTAAAAGCTGTTTTAGTAAACTGTACATACCGTATATATTATCAGATGTTTTACTGTCAATTCTCCTTGACTGTATTGATTTTTCCATCACAAGGGATAGATAGATATTTCAAAGTCAAAACAATTAAGGATCTCTTTCATAATGTTAAGTGTCATTTAGTGACAATAGATAGATAAATGGTATTTTAAACATGGTAATATACATTAGCAACTGCGATTGTTCGTAGCTGTATCCTCGAAGAGGGTTAAAGTATCGTAAAATTATTGTCCTCCTGAGAGGGTACGTGGGTTAAATTTAAGCTTAGCAAATTTGTAAACGTAGTATATTTGTTCTCTTAAAGTTCGGTTTAATTTTTCCTACAACCGCCAGCGGCTGAAGGGATGGTGTAAATCGAACTAGGGTCCATGCAGGTAGCAAAGGTACTATAAGTACACATGGTCACTTGGGTGGATATCTACCTTCGGTTCTTGGCGATCAATAGCCTGTTTTTATATTGTATCGTCGTGTATAGTTATCTTCTTTAAGATTAAATTACAAATTTTAAAATTAATATATGTGATACTCTAGTTGTTTTAACTGTCCTTCGTTGATTTACTTTTTTATCATTATAAATCTATAATTTGATTTAGTCACGATATGGCTGAAATATTGCCGATGTGACTATACATTTTAACTCACTGTCAATTCTCGACCGTATTTTTATGGTGTTAACATATTCCTTTTATTATGCAAATTGTTCTCAATTACATGGAACATGATATTCCGCATTCATGATCCGGAGCATAACGTGTGTATCATTAACTCTCAAATTACAAACTGTTCAGAATGATAATACGGTGCGAGCTTTCGGAAATCTGAGTTTGAGAACGTTTAATTTGAAAAATATTCAAACAATGTAGTGAAACATTTACTTTCTCGTCATAAACACGCCGACGATGTAGATTAGTATAAAGTATCTTTTTACGAATTCTACAACAGAAATATGTACATTTAACTGATACATATAATTACATTTATTTGATAAATTATTTGTTTTGTAATAGTTTCAACATATGCCACAAAGTATTACATAGTCACTGAGAGAATTACTTTGTTCCCAAGTTAAAATTTAGTTTCAGCTTTCGATGATTGGGCAACACCTGTAACGCTGCATGTACTGATCTGTTTCATTATGAGAATGATTTCCTGTTTACATTTACATTACATTAGCTTTTGTTCCGGCTTGTATTCAACTGTGTATTTTAATAAATACTTTAAACGGTTCCTTGTATGTGTTTGTGTGTCAACGAAATTTGATTGTGGACCTAACTTGTCACCAGAAATACCAAATTTGTATTGTTGTCAACTTATAAGATACCTACGACAGTGCAACAATGTAAAACACGATTCTAACAAACCCTTAAGTGGCAGACAGAAAATCGCTTGACTCACCCGGAGACTAAAACTGGCATCATTCGCAACATTAACATTTCCGTTTTGATTCGCACATTGAATTTGGTAGAGTCATATATATAAAGTGAATAACATATACTATTAGATACACTCCGTCTAGTTTTGAACATAATAACCAGAAAACACACACACACAGACACACACACACACACTATGCACTATGTATCTTATATTCTTGAATCCTGGACGGAACAAATACTGGTAGTAGAGATGCATCATTTATAGCAGGGTTTTCTTTTTCAAACACAAAGAAACTACTGACTTATCGATCGTTGCAACTTAGTCAGTGCTGATACATATTCATTAATCTAATATCTCAAATTAAAAGATGAAAAAGCTGCCTAATTTTCATCAGATGCAGTGTTTTGCGTAAAACATTTTTGTCGTCTTTTAAATACATTTTAATGTAGTGACAAATGTAACTCTCGGATCAAAATATTCCGGAAACTGTTTCTCACTGACGCTACTCATGTGTACATTGAACCTACTAACGTTTATACTCAGGCTACTCACGAGTCTACTGAATCTATTCACGTTTATACTCAAGCTACCCAGGTTTATACTCAGGCTAACTACGGCTACTCACGTTTATACTCAAGCTACACGTTTATACACGTTTACGTTTACTCAAGCTACACACGTTTATACTCAAGCTACACACGTTTATACTCAAGCTACACACACATTTATACTCATGCTACCCACTTACGTGTACACTCAAATTACTCACGTTTATACTCAAACTACCCAGGTTTATACTCAAGCTACTCACGTGTACACCGGAAATTTCTCACGTTTATACTCAAGCCACCCAGGTTTATACTCAAGGTAAACACGTTTAAATTCAAGCTACTCACGTTTTTACTCAAGCTACTGACGTTTACACTCAAGATACTCACGTTTATACTCAAGCTACACACGTTTATACCTGAAGCTACACACACATGTTTATACTCAAGCTACACACTTTTTATACTCTTTTAAGCTACACACGTTTATACTCAAGATACACACGTTTATACTCAAGCTACACACGTTTACAGCTACACACGTTTATACTCAAGATACACGTTTATACTCAAGCACACACACACGTTTATACTCACTGCTACACACGTTTACACTCAAGCTACTCACGTTTACACTCAAGCTACACACGTTTACACTCGCTACTCACGTTTACAAGCTACTCAGCTCACGCTAACCACGTTTACACTCAAGCTACACACGTTTACACTTTACACTCAAGCTACTCACGTTTACGTTTCACGCTACACACGTGTACACTCAAGCTACTCACGTTTACACTCGTGTACACTCAAGCTACTCACGTTTACACTCAAGCTACGTTTATACACGTTTACACTCAAGCTACTCACATTTACACTCATGCTACTTACGTTTACACTCAAATTACTCACGTTTACACTCAAACTACCAACGTTTATACTCAAGCTACTCACGTGTACACTCAAGCTACTCACGTTTACACTCAAGCTACCCACGTTTACACTCGCTAAACACGTTTACACTTAGCTACTCACGTTTACACTAAAGCTACTCACGTTTACACTCAGGCTACACACGTTTACACTCAAGCTACACACGTTTTACGCCTCAAGCTACACACGTTTACACTCATGCTACAACGCTACTCACTACCCACGTTTACACTCACGCTACACACGTTTACACTCGCTACCCACGTTTACACTCAAGCTACACACGTTTACACTCACGCTACACACGTTTACACTCAAACTACTCGTTTATTTACACTCGCTACACACGTTTACACTCAGGCTTACACACGTTTACACTCAAGCTACTCACGTTTACACTCAAGCTACACACGTTTACACCTCAAGCTACCCACGTTTTTCATGCACTCACGCTACACACATTTACACTCGCTAGCTACACACGTTTACACTCAAGCTACTCACGTTTACACTCAAGCTACTCACGTTTACACTCAAGCTACACACGTTTACACTCATGCTACACACGTGTACACTCAAGCTACTCACGTTTATACTCACGCTACACACGTACATACTCACGTTTAGCTAATCACGTTTACACTCACGCTACTCACGTTTACACTCACGCTACACACGTGTATACCTCAGCTACTCACGTTTATACTCACGCTACACACGTTTACACTCAAGCTACACACGTTTACACTCACGCTACACTCAGCTACTCACGTTTATGCGCTCAGCTACACGTTTACACTCAAGCTACTCACGTTTATACTCAAGCTACACACGTTTACCCACGTACACATTCATAGCTACTCACGTTTACACTCGCTACACACGTTTACACTCAAGCTACACACGTTTACACTCAAGCTACACACGTTTACACTCAAGCTCACGTTTACACTCAAGCTACACGTTTACACTCAAGCTACTCACGTTTACACTCAAGCTACACGTTTACACTCAAGCTACACACGTTTACACTCAAGCTACACACGTTTACACTCAAGCTACACACGTTTACACTCGCTACACACGTTTACACTCAAGCTACTCACGTTTACACTCACGCTACACACGTTTACACTCAAGCTACCCACGTTTACACTACTCACGTTTAAGCTACACACGTTTACACTCACGCTACTCACGTTTACACTCAAACTACTCACGTTTACACTCAAGCTACACACGTTTACACTCAAGCTACACACGTGTACACTCAAATTACTCACGTTTACACTCAAGCTACCAACGTTTACACTCAAACTACCCACGTTTACACTCATGCTACTCACGCTACACTCAATTTACACCACGTTTACACTCAAGCTACACGTTTACACTCAAGCTACCACGTTTACACTCAAGCTACTCACGTTTACACTCAAGCTACACACGTTTACACTCAAGCTACACACGTTTTTACACTCAAGCTACTCACGTTTACACTCAAGCCTCACGCTACACTCGCACACGTTTACACTCGCTACTCACGTTTACACTCAAGCTACTCACGTTTACACGTGTCACGCTACACACGTGTACACTCAAGCTACACACGTTTACACTCAAGCTACCCACACACGTTTACACGTTTACACTCGCTACACACGTTTACACTCACGCTACACACGTTTACACTCAAGCTACTCACGTTTTACACTCAAGCTACCCACGTTTACACTCAAGCTATCACACGTTTACACTCAAGCTACACACGTTTACACTCACGCTACACACGTTTACACTCAAGCTACACACGTTTACACTCGCTACACACGTTTACACTCACGCTACACACGTTTACACTCTCACGTTTACACTCAAGCTCACGTGTACACTCAAGCTACACACGTTTACACTCAAGCTACACACGTGTACACTCAAGCTACACACGTTTACACTCAAGCTACTCACGTTTACACTCAAGCTATACACTCACATTTACACTCAAGCTACACACGTTTACACAAGCTACACACGTTTACACTCAAGCTACACACACGTACACTCAAGCTACTCACGTTTACACTCGCTACTCACGTTTACACTCACGCTACACTCACGCACGTTTACACTCATGCTACACACGTTTACACTCATGCTACACGTTTACACTACAAGCTACACACGTTTACGCCTCGCTACCCACGTTTATACTCACGCTACACACGTGTACACTCTCTCGCTACACACGTTTACACTAAAGCTACCAACGTTTACACTCACGCTACACACGTGTACACCTCAAGCTACTCACATTTACACTCAGGATACTCACGTTTACACTCAAACTACACACGGGTACAGTTAAGTTACCCACATTTACACTTAAGCATCCCCGGACCGCCTACGTGGTGTAATGGTTAGAGCGTCCGGAGAGCGGAAGGTCACGGTTTCGATCCCCGACCGCGTCATACCATCACGTTAAAATATGGTACTTGTTGGTCCCTGCCTGGCGCTCAGCATTAATGGGTACAACAAGGACTGGTCGGCTCGGAGTCAGTATAATGTGTCTGAGTTGGGTGTTCATGCTTCACTGCGGCATGGTATCTCAGTGGGCTAGCACTATAAAACCAGCATAAGTCTGGGCTAGTGCAAGCAGCCGCACATACACATACACATACACACGCAAGCACGTCGTCATATGAGCGGAATATTCTCAAGCGCCACGTTAAACCCAATTTCACCTCACCTTAAGCATCCCATGTTTACACTTAAGCTTCACCCGTTTTACTCAAGCTACCCATGTGTTCATTTCATTTATTGTGAATTCGTTTAATATTATGAATTGCTTCCAGTGAGAGATAACATGTTACTGTATCTCCTGATGTGTACTATAGGTCTCAATCGTCAGTCCGACATCCTTTCCTTATCTAAATAATATGATGCAATGTTCATAAGAAGAGCACCTCTGTCAGACACAGTACATTCTACAAGCATTCCGACTGGAGGAATATCAGTCCGTAGCTAAGCGGGTCACGCCCGGGTTCGAATCCCTACATGGGTGCAATGTGTGAAGCCCATTTCTGATGTCCCACTCGGTGATATTGCAGGACCTTTGCTAAAAGCTGAGTGAAACTAAACTGACTCATTCCCCACTGTAACTATGCAGGTTGAGTCATGGTTTCAATAACCGAGGCACATTTGGAACGATAAGTCATGTTTCAAAACGGAAACCGGAAGATACTCCAATTGTACAAACTGTACAAACTGAAGTTTCACACGGGTAAAAACATAACATATAAGTGTGTGTTTACCTGGGAGCGGATCCTTTATTAGCGACCCTTCACAAGTTTCTTGAGAGTATGAGTCGTAAGTTAATGTTAATGTATGGCACTTACGACTATCTTAGCGCTAAGAGAGCTTCGAAAATCTAGGCCCTGGTCAGGACTCAATACTGAATGAAATGAAAGAAAGCCGAAACCAGGTTTTAACAATATTTAACCCTGGACCGGACGCGATCATATTATAGAATGAACCTCCATCACACACTGAACGATGTTTTCCAATCTAACGAGTCCAGTCACAAGATGATTGTAATCGTCCATGATTAAACATAAGTTATCATTCAACGTTTATATTGATATTACAGTTGCCCCAGTTTCAGTGTTGCCTTACATTGACAGCAGCACCATACATTCCAGTGTTCCATGTGGTCATTTAGGTTCTTGTTCCAGTTTAGTGCAGGTTTCATGTTAGCACTGCTAACCTCATCAAGACAATAGCAATAATATTGGTGATGCTGAAATACTCTTAGCGGGATGAATTTCATGAGTTTGATACTTTCATATATGATTGATGGTATCAGTTTTATTTGGTTCAATTAAACTTTGAACTGATGCGCGTGTTGTTGTGTAGTTGCAAACAATTGGTTGGGTTTGATCTTGAGATTCTCCAATAACGATCATGGGCGCCTCAGCACTATATCTACACTTGTAGGTTTCACTCCATACATTCTTCCCACGTCACAAGCATTTACATGTTGTTACATGTCTGACACAAAGTTCACCCGATCACACAAAGAATGGTGAAAACAAACACCATGGGTTTCTGTCACCTGGGTGTGATGATTCTCACCAACGTCATTGTGATTTTACGTATAAAATTGGCCTGGCCCTGAGGCTTTGCTGAATCACCTGTGAAATAATGTTTTGTCTGAAAAAAATGTAAACAGAGTGTTTGAAAACAAATACATTTCGAAAACTTATATCTGTCATTGAAAGCTACGGAATTTCTGAACTTCTACAATATAATCGTATTTCAAAATTAGATGTTCTGGTTGATCAATCACGTGACTTTGGTTTTATTCAGGATGCCGCCAGATGCCACTGGTGTGAGGCGTCGGGATACCAATACTGACTTTCCAGACACGGGTGTGAATGGCTGGTACTACAGGTTGAACAAGACACCCTTACACCTTGGGTCTACGTTGATCTTGGGGGTTTGGTTAGACTATTTACGAAGTAATTTTGTCCTTTACACCAAATGGGTTTCTGTGTTTTGTCAAAACTGGGCCTTCTATCGCACTGACTGTTCATGTTTTATTATTAGTTTAGTGATGTAAACAGGAACCTAGATTTCATGTGCAAGGGAATTCACAGAAACTTGGACTTCGGTGGAACATGACGTGGAGCCCATGCACTACGTGGTTTTAGGTTCAAACACACCCACAAGTGACTGGCTTGTGTTATAAAGTGACTGCTATATCTGCATTGACGTTTCTTGGAATAGTTCCCGATCGTAAGGCAGAAACCCTACACCGCACAATTTCCGGCATTGCCTTATCGGCATTTTAATGTTTATACTAATCAGTGAAGGATATTATTACTTCAATCTGCGACAATGGGGATACGATAGCATTGATGATCCAAGTCTGTGAATCTGACTACCCGATCCCGTTAGTCGCCTCTCACAAGCATGACTTGCTGAAAACCAATTCTAAACCGGTTCTTTTTCAACTCATTACCATTAAGCTCGGACGTATTCTTTCTTTTGCCTGATAGTTTATATAGATATTGTTACGAATCTCATCTTAAATGTTTGTGACCAGGATAGACTGATTTACCAGTCAATCAAATTAGACTAATGACAATTATTATGGATATACAACTTCTTTTATTCTGTGGAGGCGACGTTTCGATATAGGTTCTAATGTCGTTAATTTTAAAATTTTATAAAGGAGACAAAATCATTGTTGATATTCTCTTGGAACTGTACAATGTAAATGTGTTAATTTCATGGTTTCATGGTTGATCATAGATAAAGTAATCTTTCTGACTGACTTATCTTTTTACGTTGCAATGACTAAACTGAGTAAGTGAGCAATATTGTACAATCCTGACGATATCATGCATATATGATGTAAATGGCACATGTAATTTATGGACTGTCAACTGAATGCAATAATATAACTATTGTATATTAATACTTAAACTGAACAAAACGGTTGTTTTGCATATATACAGATATGTCTAAACATTTTTATGAAGTTTCGTTCAGAACATTACGTACAGATCCTACAATTTTGAGCAAAGAATCTTGTTTGAAAATATAAAAACATGAAAAAGCTTGGTCAAACGTACCAGGAGAAATTAATATTTTATGTAAAATTGGACATGACATAAATGGAGTAATTTTAACTTCAGAAAGCAGGAAATTGCATCTGAGAACATCTATTTTGAAAAATTCCCGGGGAATAAAGTATGCCCCCGGACCCCACTAGACCCGAGTAAAGCTCCATCCAACCCAACCACCACCACCACCACTCCCCACCCCTTAATCAGAAGATTGAAGTCAACAAACATAACTACAATCCAAAGATGAAAAGGTAGACTTTCACAGCTTCTTGTTTACGTCTATACTTCCATTCATGCAAGGAGAAACTTGAATCCTTAAACACTCAAGTGCGAGGACGTAAAGATGAGCTATTGATTCTGTGAGGATTCTGGTAACTGAAACACTGAACCTAAATCTGTATAGTTTATTAGTACCTGCATCTTTTAAGCAAATTATGTGAATGTCGAATAGGGCGGGACATGTCTTCCCATTTAGATAAGATCTGATGTCATCACCGTCCATTCATATGGTTTTCAAAGCTGTTTTTTCCTTCACACCAAACGAAACCGGTTTCTGAGGAAGGTTAATAGTAGGTGTTCTAAAGTTTGACTTTATATATAATCACATGACACGTCAAAATCCAAATCCAACCATACTGGTTGGCCCCAAAATGGAGCAATACCTGCTTTTGAAGAGTGAAAAGTCATCAGCAGGCCGTTTCAGCTGGTTCCCATGGTAGCATCTGGAACTGCTCATTTGTGACGTCATTCCGACATTACGTCATAGTATGATTTGAATGACGTCACCACTGCTGACAACGCAACAGTAGAATTGTGTGCGATATTTGTACGTGTCAATAAGCAGTGAATAGTCTTGCAATTTCCGGGAATCGAATACCATTCGATCATGATTTTTAACCAATCAGATTTAAGAACACGGTGACGTTTGGTTTACAATGAACTATATCATGTCTTCTTTTGTGATTTGTGTTAGTGTTGTAGTGTAAATATTTGCTTCATATGGGAATAGAAAATATTGATGCTAAAATTGTGGTATAACCAGCTTTTAGCAGTTTGATGTTTGTTACAAGCACTTAGAAAGATAAGGAGAGGAGAATGCATACAGTTATCTCTCCGTCTTATGTGCAGACCAAGTGCTTCGTGCTCTTTGTTTAGATGTTTAGTTAATGTCTGTGAATATTAACCTGTTTAGCTTTAAATACAAATAAAGATTGTCATGCATGTGTTTTAACATGTTGAAAATGTGCTACTAAATACAGAAAGCTGTTATAAGTAAACTGTACATAATGTAGATATTATGAGATTGTTTTTCCTGTCAGTTGTCAAAAGATTTTTGTAGTCTAATACTGGTGGCAAGTTACGTAAATGTATTTATTACCTACGAAGGCGAACATATCGGGGTTAATATTTTTCATACGATGCCCTAGGGCCCCAGCGGGCACATCAACGTTGTTTCAACGTTGAGAATAGGTTGGTCCTCAACGTTAAAAAATTGAAAATAGGTTGTATATGAGTTTTTAGACGTTGATATCCGACGTGGAATCAACGTTGAAGCTGACCTATTATCAACGTTGAAAAAAAGTATATGAAAGTTTTAGACGTAGATATCCGACGTCGAATCAACGTTGAAGTTTGAAATATTATTAACGGTGAAAATGGTTTGTTCCGTGGTTGTGTATGGGAGTTCTTTTTAGAAATCTAACGTAAACACATCGAAATTCAACCAAGGTTACAATACTTGTATTTCGCTTTCCTGTAAATAGACTCGCACTTCAACTTTAAACTACACTAAAGTAGCACCAAACTCCTGCATCCAGTTAAAATGCCCCAAAAAGCTACCTGCAATAAACAGTGTTCAAACAGAAAATTACAGCAAAATTATTTACCTGATAAAATACTTGGTTAAAATTCCACATTCAATGTAATGTTTATTTAAGTTTTATGTCAGTTGGACGTATAATTCCAGTAACAAGGAAAGAGTATTCCAAATTAAGAAAAACATTTTCAAAGAAAATGCTCAATTGCAAGTTGATTATTCAATTAGACTATGAATTATGAGGAATTAGACAATGCTTTACTGTCATATATTATTTGCTATGGTCATGATGAAAATGCTGACAAAGAGCATTTGGTAATGAACATACCAGAGATGATTGAATACAATTTTGTATTCTTAAAAGAAAACTTGCCGTTTTGCGCATCAACATTCATTCTTGACATCAAATTGTTTGACATTGTCCTGCAAAACAATGGAAGTTTGTTGTTATTCTGTCACATTTAGTTTTCTTTAGAGATTCCCGGAAATGATTATTTCAAATTAAATAGGAGTTGTACTGATGTAGCAATTTTGCTAACAGGAGTCATAAATTGTAACAAAAGCAATTTTTACATTAAATGATGAAAACAAAGTGGGTGGTAATGAAAGAGCATTATCATCTTTCTCTTCAACTTTGTGATGGATATACTGGCAAACAAGTGAAATGTTAAAAACTTGTTCCCTTAGCATTGCTCCTTTCATGTCATCCACAAAATTAATTCCACCCAATCGTCGAAAATGAGATTTTTGCAAATTCCATTAAAAATAAATCTTATTTTTAATAATTAATTGTTCCTCACTAAATTACTTCTTTTATATGTAACATTTTAACCATTAAGAAATATAAATCAACACATCCCTTCCAAACCAGAGTAAGAATGAAAGTCTATGGGTGCAGTTTTGTTAATTGTCCCATCAAAAACTAATTAGTGAAGTTACACATTTTGTAAATAAATTAAAAGTTCAAATAAATTATATACAATTTCACCCTTCACAGAGACTTTCACAAGACATTTTGATGTGAATCATTGTTGCATGATCTGAGAAAGATTCTCCGTCCGTTGATCGATGCACAATCAAACAATATATTAGATTATATCTCTGTCACTAGGTCGATCTGGATCTTTTATGAAATTAATGTTCAGAAATGATAGTTGCTAAGTTGGATGCCTATTACTAATATAAATTATGTATCAAATTTGCCAAAGGAAACAATTAGTTGACATTTTGTTGGTTCCTTACATTGAAACAACGTTGACAACTAAACGAATCTCGATTAATTTTCTTTGGTCGCATGATAAACGTTGAATCAACGCTTATGAAGGTTGATCAACCAAACAACCTAAAGTCAACGTTGATTAAACGTTGTGTGCCAACGCTGGGGCAAAATATCACTTTGTCATGGTGACGTGACGTCATGAACAAGGCTATGACGTCACGTTTCTTCTGTGACGTTGCGTTCTACATGCGGCGACGGCGGGTAGCCAACCTGTGTTTGAAAGTAGATTTGGGTTTATTTCCCTCAATTTGACGACTTCGGTAATAAACAGAATATCATACTATGTTTACGACACTCGTGCCTAAATATCGGCATATCCAACATTTAGGCACTCGTGTCGTAAACATAGTATACTGATGGGCACTCATATAATATCCTCTATTTCTTGAGGTGTTTTACTGTCAATTTTAGAGAGGTTTTATAGTCTCAACGTACTCCTTATTTTTATATATATTCTTCTCGTCACGATATGACTGAAATATTTTAATATTTCTGTTAGTGACATAATATTATAGCGGTTTCCTTGTAATTTTAATTTGTTTTGTGTCGACTATGTAAATATGTGCATCATATGGGAATAGAAAATAATGCATTGATAGAAGCGAATGCTACTAATTGTTCTACCGAAATTATCACAGTCTAATTTAAATCCAAAGCATTCAATGTCTGTAGGATATTGTTTTGCACTGACGTTCTATATTTAGAAGATGGGACTGTGGGAAACAACATCCACTACTGGACTGTGACATGCTGTGATAATTTGCATTTGATACAAAATCAGAGTGAGTGAGTTATTATTTAACGTCACATCGGCAATATTTCAGCCATATCGTGACGAGAACATTTGACATTGTAATGGAATATGTATATATTATAAAACCTGTCATCGAAGGACAGTAAAACAACTAGAATATCACACTTGGATTTAAAACTAGTGTGGAAGGTTAAAACTAATAGCACTATTAGGACAATACAAGATAAAAACAGGCTATAGATCGCCAACAACTGAAGGTCGATCACCATACTAGGGACCATGGGGACTTACAGTACCTTGGCTACCTGCATGGACCCTAGTTGGATTTACACCATCCCTTCAGCTGCTGGCGATTGTAAGAAATGTTAGCTACAATTAAAATGACAAAAATGCTACGTTTAAAAATCCTGGTAAGTTTAAATTGACTTTCGAAGTTTTTGGACTTACGTACCCTCTCAGGGGGACAATATTTTTACGATTCTTCAACCCCCCTTGAGAGTACAGCCACTAACAATCTAAGTTACTAATCAAACTACCAATTATTAAAACACAGCTATTTACAGAACATATTAATCAAAATTCATTAATGAAATCAATTTCTTTTAAAAAACCAAGAATTAAATGAAGATGAACAGAATTAAAAAGATCCTTAACAGTTTTAACATTGAAATATTTATCCCTTATGATGGAGAATTCAACACAGTCAAGCAGGAGATGCTTGACCGTGACTCTCTCATCACAAAGGGATACAAAACGGAGGATCTTCACCATTTAACAAATATTTGTGAGTGTACCTTGTATGGCCAATACGACATCGTCGCATGATGACCTCTTCAAATCTGGACTGACAACCCAAGTAAGTGTAACCGATATAGGGTTTTATTGCATGTAATTTATTGATACCTACTTGGGTGTCCACTTCTTCTGCATCAGATCACGGATGTAGGTTCTAATGCAAGCTTTGTAATCAGAGTAAGGAAGAAGAAGTGGTGTCACAGATTTATTGAGTGCTGCCTTGGCAGCAAGATCGGCCATTGTATTCCCAGAAATGCCAACGTGGCTGGGTAACCAACAGAAGACGATGTCGCACTGGCCTGTAGCAAGATCATTATATAATTCGATTATTTCAATTAAAAGTGGATGTTTGCAGAGAGATTTTTAATAGCCTGAAGGCAAGAAAGAGAGTCAGAAAATATTATATACTGGTTATGTTTTGGATGTCTTTGAATATATTTAAGAGCTGTTAAGATGGCGTTTGCTTCTGCTGTAAATATAGAGCTGTTATCAGGTAGTCTAGAAGATATTGTTCTGGCTCCAATGACAGTGGCACATGCCACTGCGCCACCGTCCTTGGACCCATCTGTAAATAAGGATTTGTATGTGTTATATTTGATTTTTAATTGATTATATTCTTGTTTATACTGTAATTCATTAGTTCCAGATTTCTTAAATTTTGTCAGAGTTAGGTCAACTTCAGGCCTAACCAATTGCCAAGGAGGAGAAGAAAGAAGACGGGAAGGAGCTATATTCTCCAGCTCAATGCCGGCAGCAGTATTGAATGGCTTCATTCTGAGCCCCAAGGGCGGAACAAGAGAAGATTTATTGTTGTACAAATCCTCATAAAAGAGGATTAAAGATACAATGAAATGCAGGATTCGATTCGTTAGAATATAGTTTTGTAAGATATTGTAAAGATAATTTTATACGTCGATGGGAAGAGAAGGCTCATCTGCTTCGACGTAGAGACTGTCAACAGGAGAAGTTCTAAAAGATCCAAGACAAAGTCTCAGACCTTGGTGGTGGACAGAATCAAGTAGTTTTAGATTGCTTTTGCAAGCTCCACCATATACGATGGAGCCATAATCAAGTTTCGAGCGGACCAATGAGCGATATAGGTGGAGGAGGGTAGCTTGATCCCCTCCCCACTTTGTGTTGGAAACAACTTTCAACAAGTCAAGTGCCTTCAGGCATTTAGTTTTTAAGGGATTTAATATGTGGCAGAAACGTTAAGTGCGAGTCAAAAATAATACCCAAGAATTTGGCCTCCTTCACAACTTTAATGGGAGTGCCATTTTAGAGAGTTCAGGGTCTTTATGCGGTTTGTATTTACGGCAGAAATGTATACAATTAGTTTTGGATTTTGAAAATTTAAAGCCGTTTTCAAGACACCATTTATTTATCTTGTTTAAACACAACTGCAGTTGCCGTTCAATAGTATGCATTTTCTTACCGCGACATGAAATATTAAAATCATCCACAAAAAGTGATCCATCAATTGAATCGTTTAAAACCTTGGATAAACTGTTGATCTTTACGCTAAATAAAGTGACAGACAAAATACTGCCTTGTGGGACACCCTGATCCTGATTGTAATGGTCAGACAAGGTTGAACCCACTCGGACTTGAAAGTGCCTGTCTTTTTAAAATTGTGAGATAAAATGGGGCAAACGACCTCTTAAACCGAAATCATGCAAATCTTTCAAAATGCCATGCTTCCAAGTAGTATCATACGCTTTCTCCAGATCGAAGAAAATTGATACTACGTGTTGTTTATTACAATTGCATTTTTTTACATAGGATTCTAATCGTACCAAATGGTCGATAGTACTTCAGTTTTTCGGAAACCACATTGAATATTAGTAATGAGATTATTGGTTTCCAAATACCACACTAAACGATTATTTACCATTCGTTCCATAGTTTTGCAAACACAGCTAGTCAAGGATATAGGTCGATAATTAGATGCATCTGAATGGTCTTTGCCAGGCTTAGGTATAGGAACAACAATAGCATTTCGCCAAGAAGGAGGGAATTTCCCTGAAGTCCAAATTTCATCAAAAATGTCTAAAAGCACTTCAAGACATGATGCAGGCAAATGTTTCAGGAGCTGATAGTGAATATTATCAGCCCCTGTTGCTGTATCATGAGCCTGCCCAAGGGCAGCTTGTAGCTCATGTAGTGAAAATACTTCGTTGTAATCTTCTCCGTTTTCGGAGTGGAAATTAATTTTTTTCTTTTCCTCAGTTTTCTGATATTTCTGAAATTCGGGAAGATAGTTTGATGAAGCCGAGTGTTGAGCTAATGTTTCGCCAAGTTTGTTTGCAATGTCGGAAGCATCTTCAAGAAAGTGATCTCCTTCCTTAATATGTTTAACACTCGGTTTAGAACCTTTGCCTTTGATCCTTTGGACCATATTCCACACCTTTGATATAGGTGTGCGGGAATTAATCTTGGAGACGTAGGTTCTCCATGATTGACGTTTATTTTGTTTGAAGGTACGGCGAGCTTTAGCTCTGGTTACCTTAACGTTATTCAAATTATGTACAGTTGGATGCTTGCGGAAATATTTTTCCGCTTTTTTCCTATTTTTCCTAGCCTGTTTGCAGTCGCCATCAAACCATGGCTTACGAATGTAATGGATTTGCAGAGGACTTAGGAATGGAATCGGTAGCTATAGCATTCAGTTCATCTGAAAACAACTGAATGGGGTCAGCAATATTCTGGAACTTTGCATGTTTCAATTTCTCAGTACATAACGAACTGAATTGAGACCAGTTAGCCTTTGAAAAATTCCACCTTGATGAGGGTGGAACGTCAGACAGGTTATTTACTGTTAGAAATGTAGGAAAGTGGTCACTGCCACATAAATCATCATGAACTGACCACGAAAATTCATGTAGAAGGGTCGCATCAGTGAGTGTAAGGTCCAAGGCAGAATAGCTACCCGTTGCAGGGTGTAAATATGTATGAGTACCATCATTAAAAATACAAAGACTATTGTCAGAAATGAAATCCTCCAATACTTTGCCCTTGGTATTAATACCATTACCTCCCCATAAAGGATTATGTCCATTCAAATCCCCCATGAGTATGCAGGGCTGAGGGAGCTGGTCATATAGAGATTGAAGTTCAGATTTCTGGAGGTTTGAAGATGGAGGGATATATAAAGAGCATACAGTAAATGCAATGTGTAAAGTTAGTCGGACTGCAACAGCCTGAAGATTCGTAGTAAGTTGAACAGGGCTGTGTATTATGCCCTGCCTCACTAAGATAGAGGAGCCTCCATTGGCTTTGCCACCCGGGGGTGAAAAGGAATGATGAGAATTGTATTGACGTAAGTCAAATGTATCTGTCTGTTTAAGGTATGTTTCTTGGAGACAGAAAATTGATGGCTGAAAATCTTGTACTAATAATTGTAGTTCATTTAAATTGGCTCTAAGTCCTCTGCAGTTCCACTGGATAAGTGTATTACCCTGACTCATGTTATATTAGGTGGTAGTACAGGGGATCTGGACCGTGGCGAATGACTATTGTGACGCACACGGTGATGTGGAGTGACATCCATGTCCTCCAGAAGTTGATATTTGTTAAATATTTGTACCGGATCCCGTTGACCTTTCGGTACTCGATCCGATTTTTTGGAATAGTTGACTGACTTGCTGGCATTTACTATTACAGGTGACGGTGAACGAGATTGTTGACGCGATGGTGATTTTGTTTGCGTAGATGCAACATTTTTCGTTTCACGTATTGAATATTTCGCAGTCTTCACCCAGGTGATATCGGTCTGGCACTCTACAGATTTAACAGTCTTAGTAGGCTGACGGGTAACTACTGCAGAGTATGATACAGATGCAGTTGGAGTGTTAGCAGATGTTACCAAACGTTTAGCCTCTGCAAAAGAGATACTCTTTTCATGCTTCAGTTTAACAATTTGATGTTGTAGTTGCCAGACTGGGCAGGATTTTGATGAAGCAGCGTGGTCCCCAGAACAATTAGCACATTTAGGGCTGTTTGGGCAGTCTAAAGTGTCATGCGCAGGTTCTCCACAACGGTGACATTTCTTG
Source organism: Haliotis rubra (assembly GCF_003918875.1). NCBI lineage: Eukaryota > Metazoa > Mollusca > Gastropoda > Lepetellida > Haliotidae > Haliotis > Haliotis rubra. Next base: position 46,853 of record NW_025766266.1, read on the forward strand.
CTATTGGTACATGATTGGGCACCATGACCAAACTTTTGACATGAGTAACACCGAAGTGGATTTGGTATGTACTTGTCTACACCAATATTACAGTAACCTGCTTTGATGGATGGTGGTGGAACTGGAACAGAAAAGGTAAACAGATAAGTATTCAACTTAATAGTTTGACCATTCTGCCTGCTTGTAAAACGTTTCACAAACGTTACACCCTGGTCGTTCAGTTCAGAAGCTATCTCATCCTCAGACATGTCTGCAAGACAACAGTCTCTATCTCTGACAATGCCCTTGGAACTGTTGAGAGTTTTGTGTGGTGACACAGTAACTGGTACGGAAACAAGATGTTTGACAGCCAATAGTGTAGCTGATTGAAGGCTGATTTACATTCTAGTAAGATACAGCCAGATCGCATCCTTTTCATTGACACAACATCACCAGCGATACCATAAATCGCTTTTGATAGAACAAACGGATTCAATTTCAATGGACCATCATCCGGAGAAGAAATCACCAAAAATCGAGACCAATGGTCAGATTTGTTTTTGAGACAGTGTCATCATCAGAAGATGTACTATCTTCTAAAGTACGTTTGAGTTGTTTTGGAGGTATCATGGTAAGTTAATAAAGGTTCATCATCCCAGCTCCCCACCCACCACGGAGTATCAGGAAGACAATGCCATATGCCAGTGGGTGTCAACTAGCAGCACCAAGGATACTGGGATGATATACTCCAGCAGAAGTATCAATTCAAGATCAATAAATCCACCAGATTGACCCATGAGCCATCGCCTTCTGGGCATTAAGACTCTAGGTAATTACATTTTGATCTATGTAGAATCAATATATACATTGTAGGTCTATAAGTGATTTGACCAAGACCCCATGGCAAGCACTAGAAAATATCAATATTGTGCAAAACAAGTAACATGCACAGGGCTCGGCATGACCAGCCGATTGGTAGAACCGGGCCCATTCTACCACCCGTCTAGGTGAAGTAAGGGTCGAAGTGGTGTATTGGGCAAAGGAACACTGTTCCTGGAGCCCTTGCCCTCAACCACCAGAATCCGTCCTCCACCGACACAGGGGCGCAACCCGGCAAACGGCAAACGGGTTGGTGGACCTAATATCCCCGGGTCCCACAACGGGGGTTGAAGGGCGCTTAGCGTGACCCAGCACCCACCACGAGGAGGTGGCCCTTCATGGGTGCCTGAAACTTCATAATTATAAGTTACGATATTCGCTTATATTTTGATATAACAATGGCTGTGATCATTTGATTAACATGATAGTAAGTCTCAATAACGTGACAAATCTGACTCCCTGAATACATATTTGATAGATTGTTCAAAACGGGGTAATACGAAATTATGTGCAACGAGAGCTTTCTTTACCATTATCTTCCAGTCACAATGTACCGTATTTCCTCTAATAAGCGACGGGTACGTTTGTTATAAATGTTTTCTCCCTTGATCCAAAACATATTTATTCAGGAATGGTCCCTAAATTTGACGTAACGCTCACTGACAATTAATTACGGTACCCCAAATAAGCGTCTCAAATAAGCGCCGGGCCTCTAATAAGCGCAGTGGAAATCCGATGAAAAAGCCCGGGCTCTTATTATAGGAAATACGGTATCTTACTAATTAAAATGACAAAATGAACCCTTGATATAATGGACTGATCTTAGGAAGCTCATCCACTAACATACAAGTAAATAATTGCAATAACAATAAGTTGACCCTGAAATACGCACGCAAATTATTCAGTGTGTGAAACCATCAAGTTACAAAACACATGTTGCACAATTATCACCTCAGTTGTAAAATGAAATAAATTTACAAATCAAAGCAGGAAATTACAATGTAACTGAAATTGCAATACAGTAGAGTTGGAGTACAACATTCAATGGGAAAACCATTGCTATGGCAGCGCACAATTGAATGGTAGTACAAATTCAATAGCAGGGCAGTGACACCGGCAGCATTAAACAAGTAGCAGGAGTCATAGGTATTAAGTATGTAGATTAACTTATCTATACTGAATACACCCTGTCGTAAAGTACCTCTGTAAAAACGTCCTTCAAAGGGATTAACTGCCAATACATTGATTAGATTGCTCATTATAGGCTAGCACAATTACTTTTTAAAGTATAGCGGACATCATTAGGTGCCAGGTGTGCTATTTTGGGTGACAAATGAGACTATACACCAATGTGAAAAACCTGAAACGATGTATCACCGTTTCGCACATTAGATTGATAAAAGACGCATGATATGGAACAGGATGCTTTGTCAGCTGCAGATGAATGGCATATCATTCCTTTATGTGGATATTGATGGATACATTCCTCGAACAAGGTAATAGCCTGACATTGTTGCTATAACTTTTAGTCTGTATTAATTTTAATACATGTACTGTAAATTGCGCATTTGGGTGGCGCAGCAGAGGTCACGAACCAGTCGAGAATTCACCTGGGATATCATCCGGTACTCACGGGAGATAAACAATAACAAAAGCAACAATCAGTCCACGGAAATTGCTCTGGATCAGTGGCCCTTTAAAGGACGTTGTGTGAGGGTTGTGAGAAACCCCGACTCGAGTGTTTGAATGGGGGTGGGGGTGGGGAGTGAATTGGAAGTACACTGAATACAAAATATGTATTCACACTTGGTCAATAGGTGCATCTCCCAGTGCCAGCCTCTGCGTGCCAACTTACGGTATGCGAGACGGGGCCCAGCGTACTTTACGGTACCAGATTTCCAGTGATAGGCGTATATTCAAGAACCAGTTCTGGTTCTAAATTGCGCGACCGCCAAATATGACTTTACTAGACTGGATCAGGTGTACAACCAGCTGTTGACAGTCGTAATAGTTGGCCAATTCTGGGATGGTTCACTTTGTTATTTCTGTAAGGATTATCTGTTTCATATTGTCCGACACCTTAGTACTTCCGGTGACAAACCATGAGACCGATCGAAAGTGTATCAAACGTTGTTTGTCACTGGAAGTAATAAGGTCTCGCGAAGTGTCGTGACCTGCCTTTAGGGCCCCTATTTAATTTAGCGCATCAACATCATACAATGGGTCATCGATCTTATCTTAAAGTGGCCATTATATCACCTGGCAAGATATGATCAGATATGATATGATATGACGAGCATGTGTCCCCTTGGGTCCAGGAGCCCATCAAAATCCAAGCTTCGACACAAAAAAGTCACATTAGAAAGCGTTGTCGTTGTTTCAGATTCTTAATCATTTGTAACCATCCATTCTTCATCACCCAGAGTATGCTCATACATGCTTAAAGTAAAATTAAAGTATACTCCTTTAACCTTCTTTTCAAACATCCGGCATTTCAGCAAGCTTGAAAAATCGAAAATCTTATTTTCTAAATAAATGCTGCATTTTGCCCTGACATGGATCACATTGACCAGCGGTGTCAGAATGTCTTTTGTTTAATATTTCCTGCTTTGTCGTTGAACAACATGCCGATAGTATGTTGATATTGTACTATCAGACCTTAAACTTTCATAAGGAAGTATGTTCTGACTTAGCATATTAATTTCACAATATACATGAGCTGCCATGGACCTGGTAAGATCATTTCTTCGTTCAATGAACATTATCATACAATTCGATTGGGATCGCCTTTGAGAGAGAAAGTGTGTGGACAGACAGAGGGAGGTCAAACTGGTATACTTTGTTAAGATAATTTATTCCAAACTGTAAATATGACGGTAATGATATGCAGTACAATGTGGAGTTGAGGATACAAAATATTTCTTTTAGGTCAAAGTGAGGGAACAAATTCATCTGGATGTGGATACTTGCTGGCTTTTTGTGTTTCTGGGATTGTAGCTGGATGTGGACCAGATACGCAAAAGTAAGTCGATTTTATTGTTGTAGATTCACTTACACATAAGTGCGTTGCAAGCAATCTGTAACTTTATCGGGAAATAGTTCCACACTTATTATGTTATATTGGTATCGCTGTGTTATATCATTTTAATACAGCCTACTTACAAATATAACAAATCCTATAAGTTTTATTCGTAAGCATAATTTCAATATGAATAGAGTATCACACATGTATCGAGTAAAACAGCTGTATTAAATGCGATATGTTACATTTACCCTTTGAGGCTGCCACAATCTGTATTACCATGTCTGTGATGTCTGTGTTTACAGATTACATGCAAGATCCTTACATCGTGTCTCCAGAGAGAGTCCAGTATGGCAGTGATGTGAACCTGACATGCTGTATTTTAATTGAAGTAAAGTGTTCTTCACGTTCATCTCCTTCACGTGGAAGAAAACATGATGAACGATTAATCCATGGAGGGAATTAGGGGATCAGATCAGGGTCCAGGTCATTTGTAAACACCATATACAAATATACAACACCAATGCTCTGACAGTTATAGACACGAGGCTGACAGATGAAGGAAGGAGATACATGTGTCAGGTTGAAGTGGCAGTTGGAACATGGTCATCTTCCTTAAACACTGAGGAGTACATATTTGGACAAGAAGGTGAGACCGATATAATTATTTTAAGGTATCATCATTATTGAACAAAGAGTCAAGAACCATAGGGCGGACAATTCCTGTGCAACGTCCCATATAAACATTACATGCTATGCTCTTATAATGGAACAATATTCATCGGTATTCACAATAAACACTGCCGTTAAAACATACATACCCTGACATACATTTATGCAAAACCATGGCCATATTTTTGTTGTCTGCCAATTGCTAAAGGACACTTTCTCAATGTTTCAGTCCCATCTAATACCACCACAACTGCAAGTGAAGGTGAGGATGTCGCCATATTCCTGACATGGAGGGAGATGGATGATGTGAAGAGGTTTTGGTCTCCTAGTGGTGGACTCATTGCCACCATACAATCTATATATATCTATATCTGGCCAAACAGTCGATCGAAAGTGAAGGTCATCAGACTGATCACTTCATCCTACCGGAAAACAGTTGAGTTGGTGATCTGCAATGTTACGAAGAAGGATGACGGTGGCCGTTATTACTTGAGCGATGTCAAGCGAAAATCATTTTATGGTGGCCACAACCTTGTTATTGTTGGTAAGTCTCTCGAGTATGTGTTTGAATATCTAAAAACATTACCAACTTAAAGAGTGCCGTTCTTTGTCCTACGGCATCTACACCTGACGTCCTACGATAACACATTCTGGGCAATGTTACACATGTGCAATTGAAAATCGCTGTGATGCAAAACCAGTTTGGGCTCAAGATATGTTCAACGGTACTACAGGACAAACTGTATTGGATGCAGTTGATCAGTTTTACCAGGAAGTTGTTTTGAAATACAAAACACACGACTCTCTCCTTGGCAGGGTAACTAAGAGGTTATTAGGGTTAATAAATAGTGGCTTTTGCATCCTTCAAAAATAAGTTGAAAGTAAAAATATCGTCATATGTGTATGTACGTGGAAACAGGTATGTGGCCACTGCTAAAGAACCTTCATGTTTTTCATTTGTCAAACAAATTATCAAGCTAAACTACCATGTTTTAGATGTAGATTCAGAATGGGGAGATCACATCACTAAAGTTGTCAGTATTCTAATAAAAATCCTTAGTTTATAAGGAGGAATAAAAACTTGACAGACTTGAATTGTTTAGAATGTATCCTTTTTTCAGATCGTAAGAGTACACAGGTCTCAACCAGTATTGTACCTTCCACCATTGGTCAAACAAAACCTCAAAAAAGCGACTCCAGCCTCCATAACGTCAGCAAGTACTCAGGGGTACGTTACGATCGAAACGCTCTCTCTTAACTTAATATTGCTGCCGGGCACCTTCATACCCCACAGTCCTGAAGTTTCACAATTTAACATGATACATCTCGACGAGATCTCAAACGGTTAAATTGATATTATTTCCCTGTATGGGAAATTTCCCGGTATTTGAAAAAAATGAAATATGTAGAGTTTGGAGGTTCGAAAGCTGTCAATTTTAGAGCAAATATTTAAACTATATGTCTGGAGCCAACACTTTATAATTCCTAATATAACAATCCTTT